>NC_091951.1:45928594-46128594 GCF_031021105.1 Erythrolamprus reginae | reverse complement strand
TCTCAGATTGGTCTAACGCTTGCCAATTTCAAATATCATCTAGCAAATGCTCTGTTCTCCACATCGGCAAAAAGAATCCGAACCTCGTATACAAACTAAATAAACAAAATCTGACAAACAACCCCCACGCAGTAAAAGACCTTGGAATACTGATATCAAATGACCTAAGTGCCAAAGCCCACTGCAACAATATCGCCAAAAAGGCTTCTAAAATTGTCAACCCGATCCTACGGAGCTTCTGTTACGGCAATCTCATACTGCTCACCAGAGCTTACAAAACTTTCGCCAGAGCCATCCTCGAATACAGCTCACCTGTCTGGAACCCACACCGAATTTCGGACATCAACACCCTAAAAAATGTCCAAAGATACTTCACCAGAAGAACCTTTCACTCCACCACTCGAAACAGAATACCCTACGAAACTAGAATTGCAATCCTGTGTCTAGAAAGCTTAGAACTACGATGCCTTATACATGATCTAAGTATTGCCCACAAGATCATATGCTGCAACATCCTGCCTGTCAACAACTACTTCAGCTTCAACCGCAATAACACAAGAGCACGCAACAGGTTCAAACTTAATATCAACCGCTCCAAACTTGACTGTAAAAAATATGACTTTAGTAATCGAGTTGTTGAAGCGTGAAACTCATTACCAGACTCCGTGGTGTCAACCCCCAACCCCCAACATTTTTCCCTTAGACTTTCCATGGTTGACCTCTCCAGATTCCTTAGAGGTCAGTAAGGGGCGAGCATAAGTGCACTAGTGAGCCTTCCGTCCTCTGTCCAATTGTCTCTCCTATATTTTATATATCTTTTCTCCCATTCATATATCCTTTCCTCTACTCTTCATTGATGTATTCTAATCTTATATATCTTCTTCTATCCCTTCCCTGATATTTACTACTAAGTTCCTCTAAATATAAAAGAGAATATTTTTTTATTTATTTTATTTTATCAAGTATGTATTGGTAGTATACATAGATCTAACGCTGTTTATATACATGAGATGGGTACTAATAAGAGGGAAACATTAGGACAGGGACGGTAGGCACGCTGGTGCACTTATGCACGCCCCTTACCGACCTCTTAGGAATTGGGTGAGGTCAATAGTGGACAGTCTAAGGGTAAAGTTTTGGGGGTTTGGTGACAAAACTAGAGTCAGGTAGTGAGTCCCTTGAAGCCTTTTTGGCAATGTTGTTGCAGCAGGCTTTGGTTGAGGTCGAGGAAGTTGTTGAGTCTAATATTGTTCATTACTAGTTGGTTGAGTCCCAGATTGGTAATAGGGTTGTATAGGGTTGTATGAATAAGGGTTTCTTTTTAAGTGCTCTTTGAGTTTACTTGTTTTCTTTCACATGTTTACAAGAGGACAAAAAAGCTCAAAGCACCAAGGACACCACAATATGTACCCTGTTTACCCCAAAATAAGACATCCCCTGATAATAACCCCAATCGGGCTTTTGAATGCAAGGCAATAAGGCCAAGCGCTTATCTTAGGGTTCCAAAAAATATAAGACAGGATCTTTTGGGGGGGGGGGACGACACACAGTATATACCATGTTTTTGGAAGTACTGTATAAGACTCATCAGAGTGTAAGGCACACCTTAGTTTTGGGGGAGGAAAATAGGGAAAAGAATCTGCTTACCAGGTATTCATCTGGCTAGTGTCCTTAGTCTGGTCAGCTTCAGCACATTATTTTATCCCCTGTTTACGGCTTTTAAAAAACCTTACTCAAAGCGAGTAGAAATAACCCCCCCCCCCCCTGCAAACTGGAAAGATCTTTAGCGCCTCATTAGGGCTAAAAAAAAAGCTTCTAAAAAGCTACATTCAGGTTATAATGTAGAGGTGTGGGTTCCACACAGCTCATCTGTCTGGAACCCACACCACATCTCAGACATCAACACTCTCGAAAACGTCCAAAGATATTTCACCAGAAGAGCCCTTCACTCCTCCACTCGAAACAGAATATCCTACGAAAATAGACTAACTATCCTGGGTCTTGAAAGCTTAGAACTGCGGCGTACTAAAACACGATTTAAATATTGGCCACAAGATCATATGCTGCAACGTCCTTCCGGTCAACGACTACTTCAGCTTCAACCGCAACAACACAAGAGCACACAACAGATTCAAACTTAATATTAACCGCTCCAAACTTGACTGTAAAAAATATGACTTTAACAATTGAGTTGTCGAAGCGTGGAACTCATTACTGGACTCAATAGTGTCAACTCCCAACCCCCAACATTTCTCCCTTAGACTGTCCACAATTGACCTCTCCAGGTTCCTAAGAGGCCAGTAAGGGGCGTATATAAGTGCACTGATGTGCCTATCGTCCCCTGTCCAATTGTCTTTCCTTATCTCATATTTTTATATATATATATATATATATATATATATATATATATATATATATATATATATATGTTAAATGTTTATAGCTGGAATTTTAAAATTAAGGGAGACCAGGATAGATCTATTTTTGATCCGACATAAGAAAAAACATATATATATATATATATATAATATATATTCTCTCCGTATCTCTTATAATTATATATATTCTCTTCTTTTTTACTTTCTATCTTTATATATATTACTTAATGTCTATTCTCTTCCATATGTATTGTATATTGGACAAAGAATAAATAATAAATAAATAAATAAATAAAAATATAAGACAGTACCGAAATTTTCAGCCTCTTTTGGAGGGACAGGTGCATCTTATGTTCCGAAAAATACAATACATGAAATAGCATGCAAATAAGTTGTTTGAAAAAACGTGTGTTCTATTTCAATTATTGTTCTGCCTGATTTAATAGGGAAGGATTAAATATTTGGAGTAAGGCCTGCTCTGAACACCTTTGACAGCTAGTCGTCCTTTAACAACCACAGTTGGGACTTGCAACGTGGTCCTTAAGTGAAGCAGTTGCTAGGTGAAACCACAACTGTACTTGCCATCTTCCCTTTATGTTACAGACATGCAAAGGTCATAAATGCAAGGATCCATGATTGCGTGGGCCCAGAAGTTTGGATACGCTATAAACCTAGATGAGTGGGGAAAACTATGGACATCAAATTACAAACTACAGTAGTCCCTCGCTATATCGCGCTTCACCTACCGCGGCTTCACTTCATCGCGGGTTTGTAAATACTATATTCATCATCATCGATCTACAAATATATATACAATGCACAGGCAACGTATACATATGAGAGAGAGAGAGAATGTTGTTGCTTTATTGTTTTTTATTATTTTTATTAGTTTTAAGTTATATTTTATATGTACTACTGTGATATGTATTTTGTAAGAGTGTGGGAAGGGTTTATAAACACTTAAAACAATGAAAACTTACCAAACAATTACAATATAAATACTTAAATAAGTACTATCAGTCGATAAATTCCCCATCGCAGATTTCACCTATCGCGGCCGGGTCTGGAACGTAACACTCGCGATAGGTGAGGTCTTACTATAATGCTTTCAGTACCATACAAGGAAAATTTATATAAAATGTTTTATAGGTGGCATCTCCCACCGGCCCGATTAGCTAAAATGTACCCTAGGGCTTTCACCGAAATGTTGGAAGTGCAAAGAAAAAGCAAGAACATATTTCCACATGTGGTGGACGTGCCCAGTGGCTAAGAAATTTTGGAGAAAAATTAGGGACATGCTAGAAAAAATTACAACAAATGAAATCCCACTAAGACTAACTTTTTCTACGAGGGATAATTGGGCACAAAATAAGACAGATACTTGATGCTATACTTAACAACAGCAGCTAGAATGACATACAGCCAAAATTGGAAGCAGGAAACACCCCCTCAACATTAAATTTGATAATTAAAATACATGATGTAGCAGAGATACATAAGTTAACATTGGAACTCCAGGAAAAAGACAATACAGTATTTTATAACACTTGGGACAGGTGGTATGACTGGTTAAGCCAAAAAATATACTGTATTTTAAACTTTAACACTATGTATACTTCAAAAAGAAAATAAATAAAAGCAAAGAGTAATCTTATAAATCCTTTTAACAATGGTCAACCAAGTAAGCAGACAAACTGTTGCTAAACTCACCCATTAACTCCTATTGAAATACCGATTCACAGTAATGTGAAATAATGTAACCCAGAAAAAGAAACCCAAAGAGATATACACCATGTAATTTATGAAGCATATTTTACAATAAAGTTAGAAAACAAAATAGAATAAAATATAGATAGGCTGTAAGGAACAACTACTGCAACGCTCTCTACATGGGTCTACCTTTGAAGAGTGTTCAGAAACTTTAGATCGTGCAGAATGCGGCTGCGAGAGCTATCGTGGGACTTCCTGCATTTGCCCACGTTTCGTCAACACTCCGCAGTCTGCACTGGCTGTGGATCAGTTTCCGGTCATAATTCAAAGTGTTGGTAATGACCTACAAAGCCCTACAGGGCATCGGATCAGAATACCTTCACAACCGCCTTCTGCCGCAAGAATCCCAGCGTCCGGTCAGGTTCCACAAAGTTGGCCTTCTCCGGGTCCCGTCGACTAAGCAGTGTCATCTGGCGGGCCCCAGGGGAAGAACCTTCTCTATGGCGGCCCCGGCCCTCTGGAATCAACTCCCCCCGGAGATTAGAACAGCCCCCACCCTCATTGCCTTTCGCAAGTTACCTTTGTCGGCAGGCATGGGGTAACTGAGATATCCCTGGGCATATATAGCTTTTATGAATGGTATGATTGTATTGTATGGTTCTTAATGATGGGTTTTTAAATGTTTTTGTTTGCTTTTTAAATATTGGATTTGTATATTGTTGTGATTGTTGTGAGCCACTCCGAGTCTCCGGAAAGGGGCGGCATACAAATCTAATAAATTAAATTAAATTAAATTAAATTAAACAAGGCTCAGCAGAATAGCTGGCACATATGTTAAGTGTTAGATGCTTAAGTTCTGATACCAAAGTAACCTATACAGTGGAACCCCGACATAAGAGCTGCTCTACTTAAGAGCAACTCGAGATAAGAGCTGGGAGGGGAGAGATATTTTTGTTCTACTTACAAGCCCAAATTCGAGATACAAGCGCCAAGGAGCTGTCTCCTGAAGCCAAACGCTAACTTCCGCGTTCGGCTTCAGGAGACAGCTGCGAAGCGGCGCGCGTGTTTTAAAAGGTTGCAGCCGGCCTGGGGGGCTCGGGGGGGTGCTTGCAGCTTTCTTTCTTGCTCTTTTTCTTTCTCTCTTTTACCTTCCCTTCCTCTATTTCTTCTTTTCTTTCTCCTTCCCACCTTCTTCCCTCCCTCCCTCCCTTCACTCATTCCTCTCTTACTCTCCCCTTTCATAAGTTTCCTTGCTTCCTTCCTCTGTTCCTGTCCCTTCCCTCTTTCCTTCCTTCCTTCCCACCCTCCGTCCATTCATTCACCCATTCCTCTCTTGATCGCTTAAAGCCGGTCCCTGGTGCAAAAAGGGTTGGGGACCTCTGTCCTACAGGATTGGGTGGCAGAGAAGTTGAACATATGTAAATTTAAAAGTTTAAGAAAGTTTACAAGTTAAGTGAAAGAAACTTCATTATTCATTTATATGTACATGTACATTTCTTCATTAAAAACATGTCTTTCTGCATAATTTAGACTAACTTTGTGAGTTTTTTGAGGGCTGGAACCAATTAAAATTATTTACATTAATTCCTATGGGGAAAAGTCGTTCGAGATAAGAGCTGCTCGACTTAAGAGCCCAGGTCCGGAACGAATTAAACTCGTATCTCGAGGTACCACTGTATATTATAAATCTGTACGCTCTTGTATGTTCTTGGAGAGGGGCGGCATCCAAATCTAATAAATTATTATTATTATTATTATTATTATTATTATTACAGTATTATTATTATTATTGTTGTTGTTGTTGTTGTGTTTTTGTTTCTATGCTTTTTTGTCTTTGTTTTTATTATTTTAAATGTAAATATTCAATAAAGATTTTTTTTTTTTAAAGCAAGGATCTTTGTGGTAATGGGGAACGGCTGCTCAACAAAGGCGATTTGCTAAATGAGGACTACTTGCATAGAAACCCAGTGAAACTTTTCTCTACAAATCCTATGGTACTTTTGAATCTGCCTTCTACCACCTTTAGGGGAGCCTCAGTGAAACACAGAAACATAGAAGACTGACGGCAGAAAAAGACCTCATGGTCCATCTAGTCTGCCCTTATACTGTTTCCTGTATTTTATCTTAGGATGGATATATGTTTATCCCAGGCATGCTTAAATTCAGTTACTGTGGATTTATCTACCACATCTGCTGGAAGTTTGTTCCAAGGATCTACTACTCTTTCAGTAAAATAATATTTTCTCATGTTGCTTTTGATCTTTCCCCCAACTAACTTCAGATTGTGCCCCCTTGTTCTTGTGTTCACTTTCCTATTAAAAACACTTCCCTCCTGGACCTTATTTAACCCTTTAACATATTTAAATGTTTCAATCATGTCCCCCCTTTTCCTTCTGTCCCCCAGACTATACATTGAGTTCGTTAAGCCTTTCCTGATACGTTTTATGCTCAGTGAACTCACCTGTCTGGAATCGGGACTTCAGCACATCAGGAGGGATTCCCACGGCCCAGTTGAAGATCCCCGCCATGCCTCCAGCAAAGAGGATTCTGGGTACACTGAGGTCACTGACACTGCGGAAAGCAGGAAACAGGCAGAAAAAGGGCAAAGCATAAATTCATCAAAATGACTACCGGTGCTAAAAAAAAAATAGAAGAAAAGAAAGATTGGGTGCATCTCATTCAGGTCACATGGGGTGGGCCGGCAAAGGTCAGCACTTTCTTCAAAAGGGGCTGTGCAGGTAGTCCTCTACTTACAACAGTTTGCTTAGTGACCATTCAAAGTAACCACGGCACTGAAAAAAGTGACTTATGACAAATTTTCAGAACTTATCATCGTTAACATGGTCACACGATCAAAATTCAGATGCTTGGCAACTGGCGTGTATTTATGACGGTTGCAATGTCCTGGAGGGGGTGATATGATCTCCTTCTGACAAGGAAAGTCAGTGGGGAAGTCAGGTTTACTTAACAACAGTGTTACTAATGTAACAACTGCAATGATTCAACTTAACAGGAGTAGCAAGAAAAGTCGTAAAATGGGGCCAAACTCACTCAACAGCTGTCTTGGTTAGCAAGAGAAAGTTTGTCGTAAGTAGAGGAATACAGTGATCCCTCGAGTTTCGCGATCTCGATCTTCGCGAAACGCTATATCGCGATTTTAAAAAAAAATTAGTTAAAAAAAATATTAATTAAAAAAAATATTAATTAAAAAAAAACCCACTTCCGCGTTTGGCTTCGGGAGTCAGCTGCGAAGCAGCGCGGCTGTTTTAAAAGGTCGCAGCCGGCCTGGGGGGCTTCCCAGCACCCCCCCGAACCCCCAACCCGGGTTCGGGGGGGTGCTGGGAAGCCCCCCAGGCCGGCTGCGACCCTTTAAAACAGCCGCGCCGCTTCCCAGCTGAGTCCTGAAGCCAAACGCCAAAGGCGAACTTCCGCGTTTGGCTTCAGGACTCAGCTGGGAAGCGGCGCGGCTGTTTTAAAAGGTCGCAGCCGGCCTGGGGGGCTTCCCAGCACCCCCCCGAGCCCCCAACCCGGGTTCGGGGGGTGCTGGGAAGCCCCCCAGGCCGGCTGCGACCTTTTAAAACAGCCGCGCCGCTTCCCAGCTGAGTCCTGAAGCCAAACGCCAAAGGCGAACTTCCGCAGTGGCAAGCCCCATCGCCTAGAACAGGGGTAGGCAAAGTTGGCTCTTCTATGGCTTGTGGACTTCAACTCCCAGAATTCCTCAGCCAATCATGCTGGCTCAGGCATTCTGGGAGTTGAAGTCCACATGTCATAGAAGAGCCAACTTTGCCTACCCCTGGCCTAGAACTGATTGATGCCGCATCACCCCCTCCCCTCACCGCAATATTCATTCTATGAGACGCAAGATATTTCCGCCCACTTTTGGGAGGGGGGAGTGCATCTTACAGTCTGAAAAATAGGGCATATTTAATCAAACCATGGCTTATCACAATATAGAAATTCAATAACTCTGTCTTTGTGCCATATATGCTACTTTACTTACTTACTTACTTACTTACTTACTTACTTACTTACTTACTTACTTACTTACTTACTTACTTATTTATTTATTAGATTTGTATGCCGCCCCTCTCCGAAGACTCGGGGCGGCTAACAACAATAAAAAAGACAATGTAAACAAATCTAATATTAAAAATAATCTAAAAAAACCCAATTATGACTCATGGTAGATTATGCTGATCCCTAAAAACATATTTTACAAATGCCAAATTATATTATTCGCTATTTATGTCTTAAATTTATATGCCGCCCATCTCGGTGTCAAGAAACTCAAAGCAATAATCCTTCGTTCATCACACCATCGAACTACTATTATGAAGCTCTTACTTCAGAATAAAAACAATTTCTTAGCTGTTCTTGTGAGAATTATTCTTACCTCTGCCCCTGAGGCGTCAAAACATTTTTCAACCATTCATAGGTCATGAAGTACATCCCACTGGCTGGAACATCTGGTCCAATAAACAGAGCCAACTTAGAAAAATGAGAGACACAACTGCCCACATTGGCAAGGACAAAAAGGATAAAACCTGTCAGCTTTCTGTAAGCAGAATTATAATAATTGCATAAACCATGCACTCCACTTGCTCCTTTAGCCCCTGATTTTATTGACAGGGAAAACAAGATTTGAAGGACCGCCTCTTCCCAGTTACATCTACCTTATTAGGGAAGGATGGAGCAGGATAAAGAAAAAGGACCTTCTCTGTGGTGGCTCTCTCCCTATAGAATATCATCTCCCCCAACCCCGGCAAGTAAAATTGACTCTCAACCTGAACCCGAGAGTAAGACCTAGCATGATTTCTACATGTGCGCCTAATATAAGCCCTATATACATCCCCAAATAAGCCCTACTTAAGAGTCTGCACAGCCAGCCACTAGTCCAGTGGCTCTCAACCTTTCTAATGCCTTAATACAGTTCCTCATCTTGTGGTGACCCCCAACTATAAGTTTAGCGCCAATTCTTCCAACAGATCTTTAAGCTGATTGGCAAGAGGTCAGAGGGACACCCCTCTGTATTTATTTATTTATTTTATTTATTTATTGGATTTGTATGCCGCCCCTCTCCATAGACTCGGGGCGGCTAACAACAGTACTGTAATAAAAACAGCATGTAACAATCCAATACTAAAACAATTTTAAAAAACCCTTATTATAAAACCAAACATACATACAAACATACCATGCATAAAATTGTAAAGGCCTAGGGGGAAAGAATATTTCAGTTCCCCCATGCCTGGAGGCAGAGGTGGGTTTTAAGAAGCTTACGAAAGGCAAGGAGGGTGGGGGCAATTCTAATCTCTGGGGGGAGTTGGTTCCAGAGGGCCGGGGCCACCACAGAGAAGGCTCTTCCCCTGAGTCCCGCCAAACGACATTGTTTAGTTGACGGGACCCGGAGAAGGCCCACTCTGTGGGACCTAACTGGTCGCTGGGATAATCTGGTCCGGTGCCATGAAGGCAAACGCCTGAATAGAAGCTTTAGTTGCTAACACCATTGGAAATTTGTCTTTTCCCATGGTCTTAGGCGACCCCTGTGAAATGGTCATTCGACCCCCAAAGGGGTCCTGACCCCAAGGTTGAGAACCACTGCACTAGTCCATTCTGTCTAGTTGCTTGCGCTGCCAACACAGAGTGAGGTGAGGCAGGTAGGTAGCAGAGCTGTGCCCTGCCCCACGCACCCTGCATTGGTTTACCTCAGGGCCTCTGCAGCTAGGCCACCCCAACAATTGCCTCATGGCGGCAGCATGTTTTGATTACTCGCGGCTGCAATGCAGTAAGAGGCCACTGCTGCGGCCACAAAACAAGACTGGTGTCAGGGCTTGGCTGCGGGGACCCTGAGGTGAGCTGGTGCAGGGCGCATGGGACAGTTCCAAGCTCCTTAAAACCCACCTCTGTCGTCAGGCATAGGGGAATTGAAATTTTCCCTTTCCCCTAGGCTTATAGAATTTATACATGGTATGTTTGTATGTATGATTGGTTTTTTAAATTGGGTTTTTTTAGATTATTTTTAATATTAGATTTGTTTACATTGTCTTTTTTATTGTTGTTAGCCGCCCCGAGTCTTCGGAGAGGGGCGGCATACAAATCTAATAAATACAAATACAAATACATCATGTGGCCTCCTGCTCCAGTGAGGCTGCGAGCAAGCAGAAAAGGTGGGCCTCAAAATAACCTCTAGTGCTTATTTTGGAATCCCCCAAATATAAGACTGGGTCTTATTTTCAAGGAAACATGGATATTTTTCCAGAAGGCCCTGAAAACTTGATTCTGTCAGCAGGCCTAGGAATCCCGAGTTGATACAGATCCGATCATGTGGCTGGTTTGTGTTTGTTGCCGCTAAAGCAGCGAAAGGGTTAGGAATTTTATACTACGGATTATTAATGTTGTAAGCCACCCAGAGTCATCGTGTGTGAGTTGAACAATCATATAATTTATTTTAAAATACCGTAAATAAACATCGTGATAAGATATAGAAGAACTGTTAACACAACAGAAATGTTTCTGTCACTCCCTCTTGCAGTTAGAAACATAGAAACATAGAAATATAGAAGACTGACGGCAGAAAAAGACCTCATGGTTCATCTAGTCTGCCCTTATACTATTTTCTGTATTTTATTTTAGGATGGATATATGTTTATCCCAGTCATGTTTCAATTCAGTTACTGTGGATTTACCAACCACGTCTGCTGGAAGTTTGTTCCAAGGATCTACTACTCTTTCAGTAAAATAATATTTTCTCACGTTGCTTCTGATCTTTCCCTCAGCTAACCTCAGATTGTGTCCCCTTGTTCTTATGTTCACTTTCCTATTAAAAACACTTCCCTCCTGGACCTTATTTAACCCTCTAACATATTTAAATGTTTCGATCATGTTTCCTTTCCCTTCTGTCCTCCAACCAGTACAGATTGAGTTCATTAAGTCTTTCCTGATACGTTTTATGCTTAAGACCTTCCACCATTCTTCCGCCAGTTAGCTGGCTGGACATAAGTTTGGTCACATTGGGCTCTTTAATGTACTGACTATCTTCACTCTTGTAGTGAAAAGGAGGCCTCGGTTTCTTTTGTGGGGGGTGAGCAATTTTTTAAAAGAAAAAAATACAGGTAGTCTAGGGAAGGGCTTCCCATCACCGGCACTACTGGTTCTGTGGGCGTGGCTTGATGGGTGTGGCAGGAAGAGGTTACTACAAAATCCCTATTTCCCCCTGATCAGCCAGGACTCAGGAGGCAGATGGGGGCGGGGTCAGTCAGAGGTGATATTTACCGGTTCTCTGAACGACTCAAAATTCCCGCTACCGTTTCTCCAGAACTGGTCAGAATCTGATGAAACCCACCTCTGGTCCAGTCATTAAGCAAATATGGCTTCCTCTATTGACTTTGCTTGTCAGAAGCCAGCTGGGAAGGTTACAAATTTTGATCACATATCCCCTGGGACAATGCAAAGCACTCAAATTTTGAACATATGACCATGGTTATAAGTATGTAAATTGGTCACGTGTCACGTTTTCAGCGCTGCTGTAACTTCAAACAGTCATTAAATGAATGGCTGTAAATCAAGGACTATCTGTACAATTGTGGTGGCATGGTCACAAGTAACCCCCTATGGACAAGTCTGAAGGGCCCTGTTCTGCCGGGCTCTCTGGTAGAAGCCTCCCGAAAATTCACAGGTACAAATTTCACACACATACACACGTTTGAAAATTCAAAACAATGTCCTTTATCACAAAATTCAAAAGAAACAAAGCACCCTTTTTATATTGCAAAGAGCACTCTTCCCCAAAACAACATTGTAGGCTGTACAAGTCCCTTAATCAGTCCTTAAGTACTTAGCTAGTAGCTGTGAAGAAACGTCACAGCCCTCCTTCTTCCCACGAAGTGAAACACACACACACTTTACTCTGCTTTGGTGTCAAAGGCGTGAAAAATCCACAAACAAAGTTCAGACATAGCGAGGCACAATCCTGAAGAACTGCGATCAGATAATCTTCCACAACGGCCAAGCCTGCATGCTGCTATTTATAGCAGCGGCTCTAATTACTGGAGCCCCACCCAAACACAGGTGGCCTCTCTTATCTCCTGTAATATTTCCTCAATTGGTCTCTTCGATGCATAAATCGACCGAAGATAATTGAGATTGGCTTCCTGGGCTGTGTGCCAAGCCCCCCTCTTCCAAGTCACCCCCCACCTTCTTTTTCGTCCGAGGAAACTGCACTCCCTGACTCTGCCGGCAACAAAACAGGCCTAGGACATGTTGACGTATCCCCTGCCTACACCTCCGCATTCCCTGGGGCAGGAGCTGGGCCAGAGCCAACCACAACAGGCCCTACCTGCCTATCTCCCATTTTTGTTCATTTCTTACCCTTCTCCTCATGTGTCTATAGTTTGTCTGAATGGCAGTAGAAAAGGGATCTTGGAAACGTGGGGTTGGTTGTATATTTGGGGCTAAATCAAATTCCTGCAGAGTTCTCCGAGTGAGTGAATTGAGATCTTTGGTTCAAAATTTGATTTAATTCAGCCAGCTAACTCTGCGGGGATTAGATTTGCATGAAAGGCTAACACACACGTACACACACACTGCTCTATAATTATCTAGTCAAGTATGCTACGTAAACAGGGCTTTAAAAAATACATTGGGACGGGATGCTTTTACAGTTCAATTATTTTAAGAAACATTCTCCACAACTACCTCTCATGAGTGTGAGCACTGTGCCTTTGTACACGCCTCGAATGCCAGCTTCACGATACAGTTGTTTGGCACAGTCCATGGGACCCGCATATTTTTTTTCACCAGAAGCTGCTTGGATCTAAAGGGTTAAAAACAAAATGGCCTCAATCAATTATAACCTACTATTCCGTAAATAATTCCGTCTTCCTAAATCTAAGCTACTGTTGAAATGAGTCTGTGAATATGGAAACATAGAAACATAGAAGATTGATGGCAGAAAAAGACCTCATGGTCCATCTAGTCTGCCCTTATACTATTCCCTGTATTTTATCTTAGGATGGATATATGTTTATCCCAGGCATGTTTCAATTCAGTTACTGTGGATTTACCAAGCACGTCGGCTTGAAGTTTGCTGAAGTTTGTTCCAAGGATCTACTACTCTTTCAGTCAAATAATATTTTCTCATTTTGCTTCTGATCTTTCCCCCAGCTAACCTCAGATTGTGCCCCCTTGTTCTTGTGTTCACTTTCCTATTAAAAAGACTTCCCTCCTGAACCTTTTTAACCTTTTAACATATTTAAACCTTTCAATCATGTCCCCCCCTTTCCCTTCTGTCCTCCAGACTATACAGATTGAGTTCATTTAGTCTTTCCTGGTAAGTTTTATGCTTAAGACCTTTCACCATTTTTGTAGCCCGTCTTTGGACTCGTTCAATTTGATCAATATCTTTTTGTAGGTGAGGTCTGCAGAACTGAACACAGTATTCCAAATGTGGTCACACCAGCGCTCTATACAGCGAGATCACAATATCTCTCTTCCTGCTTGTTATACCTCTAGCTATGCAGCCAAGCATCCTACTTGCTTTCCCTACCACCTGACCGCACTGTTCACCCATTTTGAGACTGTCAGAAATCACTACCCCTAAAACCTTCTCTTCTGAAGTTTTTGCTAACACAGAACTGCCAATGCAATACAGTACTCAGATTGAGGATTCCTTTTCCCCAAGTGCATTATTTTACATTTGGAAACATTAAACTGCAGTTTCCATTGCTTTGATCAGTTATCTAGTAAAGCTAAATCATTTGCCCTATTGCAGATGCCTCCAGGAATTTCTTCTGAAACTTATAACATATGAACGTTTCCTAAGAAATCCTCATGAGATGAAATTCAATCAGGAGTTTGTTGATTAAGCGCCAAAATTATGCCTATAAATCCAATTAATTAATTAATAATAAATTTAAAAATGGAAGCATATGAGGGGGGGGAAACAAACCAAATTTCTCTCAAATTTCTATCTCTCCCATCAAGTTTTTCTAGCTGCTTAAGCACCCAGAATTGGAATAGAGTAAGTAGAGTAGAGTAGAATTGAATTGAATTGAATTTTTATTGGCCAAGTGGATTGGACACACAAGGAATTTATCTTTGGTGCATGTGCTCTCACTGTACATAAACGAAAAGATACGTTCGTCAAAAATCATGAGGTACAACACTTAATGAGTGTCACAGGGTACAAATAAGCAATCAAATCACACTAGGAAACAATCAATATAAATCTTAAGGATACAAGCAAGTTACAGTCATACAGTCATAAGTGGGAGGAGATGGGTGATAGGAACAATGAGAATAGTAATAGAAACACAATAGCTCTACCCATTCAAGAAGCCCCAGTAGAGACTTTTGTGAAGAACATTATCCATAATTGTAACTGGGACTTTGTCTTAGAAAACTTTCAAAATATATCTGAAAATAAAGAGATAGGATGTTAAAAGGACAAGGAGCGGAGTAACACAGAGTTGTGGCAGACAAAACTTTAAGATAACGGAAGGCTGGGCTGCTTTAGAGAAGAACTTTTAAATGAAATTATTATTATTATTTATTTATTGGATTTGTATGCCGCCCCTCTCTGCAGACTCGGGGCGGCTAACAACAGTGGTAAAACAACATGAACAATCCAATTAATAAAAACAACTAAAAAACCCTTATTATAAAAAACCAAACATACACACAAACATACCATGCATAACTTGTAATGGCCTAGGGGGAAAGGATAACTTAACTCCCCCATGCCTGGCAACAAAGGTGGGTCTTAAGTAATTTGCGAAAGACAAGGAGGGTGGGGGCCGTTCTAATCTCTGGGGGGAGTTGGTTCCAGAGGGCCGGGGCCGCCACAGAGAAGGCTCTTCCCCTGGGGCCCGCCAAACGCCATTGTTTGGTCGACGGTACCCGGAGAAGGCCAACTCTGTGGGACCTTATTGGCCGCTGGGATTCGTGTGGTAGAAACAACAACCGTACTCCAGGCTACTTATTTTCCATCATAGTCAAAAGTTTCTTTTTTTAAAGTTTCCACAGAAAAGATTTTGAAGGAAGGGGACAAGAGAAGAGATTCTTCTGGTCCATTGAATTGACCCAGCCTTGACGGTAAGGAATGGACCAGTTTTAAAAACACAAAGACAATATAACAGCTACATATAAAATGGGCCATGTTTCACTGATACGTTAACAGGATTCATACACCTTGCTAAGCCAATTTGCTGAATAAAGTGCAGTTAACTGGGTTCCTACAACAGTGATTTTCAACCTTTTTTGAGCCGTGGCACAATTTTTACATTTACAAAATCCTGGGGCACACCACCAACCAAAATGACACAAAATGACATTCTAACAGAGAACATATTAAAGCAAGAGACTTGTGAGTTCACATCCCACTTTAGCCATGAATGCTAGGTGGTTGAGTTTGGGCCAGTCGCTCTCTTTCAGCCCAACTCATTTCTCAGGGTGATTGTTGTGGGGAAAAATAGGAGGGGGAAAACGTTTTGGATATGTTCACTGCCTTGAGTTACTTGTGAAAATAAAGGCAGGATATAAATAAATAAATAAATAAATGAACTTGATTCACAACGATCGTGGTCATTTTACAAGCAAGATGTGACAGTTACAAAAAATTGGGGCTGGTCATTGGGAGATGAGACACTTTGTGACCATTGTGGAGGTGAGAGCCAGGGTGGCGCAGCAGGTAGAGTGCTGTACTGCAGGCCACTGAAGATGACTGTAGATCTGTAGGTCAGCGGTTCAAATCTCATCACCGGCTCAAGGTTGACTCAGCCTTCCATCCTTCGGAGGTGGGTAAAATGAGCACCTGGATTGTGGGGGCAATAGCTGGCTCTGTTAAAAAGTGCTACTGTTAACATGTTGTAAGCCGCCCTGAGTCTAAGGCGGCATGAAAATCAAATAAATAAATACATAAATAAATAATTGGATTACTGTGTCTTTGTATATTTTGGGAGCCGCCCGGAGTCCCTGAGAGGGGCGGCATACAAATCCAATTAAATAAATAAAATAAATAAATAATAATTCCAAGGCTCAATTACAGTAGTTAGTACAACTGGACTACCTATTTTTGACGTAGTATGAACCCAGCCACAATATTCATCCAACTATTATGTACTGTATATGCCCCAGCAAGCAGCATGCTTGCGTGAAGTTGTCTAAACCAGTGTTTCCCAACCTTGGCCACTTGAAGATATTTGGACTTCAACTCCCAGAATTCCCCAGCCAGAGAATGCTGGCTGGGGAATTCTGCGAGTTGAAGTCCAGATACCTTCGAGTGGCCACGGTTGGGAAACACTGGTCTAAACTGAGAAGCCAAGGTCAGGGCTGATTTGTACTTGCGTGGGACATTTCCCAGGAATATCAGGACTTAGGTTAGACTGGACCCTTGAAAGACCTACCAGAAGAAGGGAGTGATCCACCATGTTTATATTATTGCCAGAAAAACTCCCTGGGCTTGTCCATGAAGTCACTAGAATTGAAAGAGTTTCTAAGGAGATCCCATCTACTGATACAACGTGCATACATAAGCCAGGATTTTCAATCTTAATAAGAGAATGTTGCTCAGGACAGAATTAATTAAATCTCTAACCAGACAAGAAGATTTCCAACTTTATATTGCTTCTCTAATTACTTTTGGGCTCCAGTTTTAGCCATCGGAGGAATCTAATATCACAATGAAACAATGCTAAGGAAATTGGAATACCGATAGCTACAAGAGACGTGTTCTGAAATTTGAGCATTTTTATCTCTCATACATATAATACTTTAATGTAAATGTTTGCATATATTCTCTCTCTCTCTCTCTCCGTACGTACATACATTTATTTATTATTTATTTATTTATTGGATTTGTATGCCGCCCCTCTCCGTAGACTCAGGGCGGCTAACAACAATGATAAAAAACAGCATATAACAATCCAATACTAAAACAACTAAAAAAACCTTATTATAAAACCAAACATACATATAAACATACCATGCGTAAATTGTAAAGGCCTAGGGGGAAAGAATATCTCAATTCCCCCATGCCTGACGGCAAAGGTGGGTTTTAAGAAGCTTATGAAAGGCGAGGAGGGTGGGGGAAATTCTAATCTCTGGGGGGAGTTGGTTCCAGAGGGCCGGGGCCGCCACAGAGAAGGCTCTTCCCCTGGGTCCTGCCAAATGACATTGTTTAGTTGATGGGACCCGGAGAAGGCCAACTCTGTGGGATCTAACTGGTCGCGATGGATGCATGCATACATACTGGAGTTTTTTTGGACTGTAGGACGAACCAGAGTATAAGACACACCTTAGTTTTTGGGAAGGAAAATAAGAAAAAAACTGATTGGCAGATAGATCAGCCTCCTGGAATACCCCCAATCAGCTGTTCCTAGAGGTGAATTTTAGCAACAGGTTCATTGGTTGTGAGCACAGACTTGGGGGCATTTTTTTCTGCCTCTGAAACCTCCATTTCAGAGACTTTTCTTCTGAAGCTCCGTTTCAGAGACTTTTCTTCTGAAGCTCCATTTCAGAGACTTTTCTTCTGAAGCTCCGTTTCAGAGACTTTTCCTCTGAAGCTCCGTTTCAGAGACTTTTCCTCTGAAGCTCCGTTTCAGAGACTTTTCCTCTGAAGCTCCGTTTCAGAGACTTTTCCTCTGAAGCTCCGTTTCAGAGACTTTTCTTCTGAAGCTCCGTTTCAGAGACTTTTCCTCTGAAGCTCCGTTTCAGAGGCTTTTTTCAGCCTCTGGGACCTTCATTTGAGAGGCTGGGCAGGGCTTCATTTGGAGTGTAAGACACACCCAGATTTCCACCCCCTGTTTTTTTGGGGGGGGTAAGGTGCATCTTATACTGCCAAAAATACAATGTATACATACCCTGTTTCCCCCCAAATAAGACATCCCCTGATAATAAGCCCAATTGGGCTTTGGAGTGCATGACAATAAGTCCAAGCGCTCATATCAGGGTTCCAAAAAAATGTAAGACAGAGTCTTATTTTCGGGAAAACACGGTACATACACTGACATGGGCATATAAAAAAATTAGAAAATAATGTTTTCTTTTTTTTTTAAAATAAAATTTATTTGATTTTTTTCAAATATAACAAAAAAGACATACACAAAACATATACATACAACATTTGGGAAACGAAAGTTTCCCCACTTTTTTTTTTAATGTTCGATCAGAGAATTTTACTTCTTTCACCTAGTATTAATTCTTTAATTCTTTTATTTGACATGATGCTTTGCTTGAATTTTTATTTATTTCTTTGCTGCTCTTTCCTTTAACCAGTCATAAAATTTTGCCCATATTTTATAATAATCAACAGGATTGTCAGGCTGAACTCTCTAACTCCACCTGAATATGAATATGCTCACTTATCCTAAAGAAAGATAGATAAATGTGGATAGCAAGATGTTGTTCAGTTGAAGGATGGAGCAGGGAAAACGTCACCTCTTACCTGTAGTAGGCACTTGATCCTTTCTCCTGGTGCCATGATTGCAGTGGTAAACACTCCTGATAACATTCCTGCTGCAAACAGCTGAGGATATCTGGATAGTGGACAATGCAATGTGGGATATAGATTAAACATGAGAAATGCATTACAGGGACAGTTTAAGAATAATTTATTATTTATTCATTTTATTAATTGGATTTGTGTGCCGCCCCTCTCCAAGGACTTGGGGCGGCTCACAACATATCAAAAAGCACAACAATACATCTGGAATCCAATTAATATGACTAGAACTTTAAAAATTTCTATTATAATTTAAAAGAAACGTTCTTTGTCCTTCCAAAGAGTTCCTTTTCTAGAAATAAAAACTCCAACTGACAATTACATAATAAATGAATATGTAGTCCAATCTTAGAGTTGAAAGTTCCAATTATGTGCCATGAAAACCAATGTTCTCATCTTCACAATGTTTAATTATGCCATACCCACCTCTGTCGTCAGGCATGGGGGAACTGAGATATTCTTTCCCCCTAGGCTTCTACAATTTATGTATGGTATGTTTGTATGTATGATTGGTTTTAAAATAAGGGTTTTTAGCTGCTTTAGTATTGGATTGTTGCGTGTTGTTTTTACCACTGTTGTTAGCCACCCCGAGTCTACGGAGAGGGGCGGCATACAAATCCAATAAATAATAATAATAATTAATTTTTTCCCATATATATATATCCCAACAGATGTCATAGAAAGAGCCAAGCAGAGGTATTCAGAGATCTAATTTCCTGCAGCTGGTCAAATTCAGCCAAAACAGACGTGGGTCAAGTAAATATTATGGCTCAAGATTTTTGCCTCAAGTATCAATATGACATATCTAGACAAATGCAGCCAACAAGGCAAAATCATTTGCAAAATAAATCCAATGTTTGGTATAAAAATAATGATTTTTTTAAAAAAAGAACTATGTTTTCTAAATAAAAGTAAAGACTGGAAAGGTTCATCTGTTAGTGATGGATCTTTAATTAAAGAGAAATATGTTATTATTTATACACTGTGCTAAGTTTATAAAACTGATGAAAGAAAGAAGAAAATAGAATGGTTCATGTACCACGTTAATTCATCCTGCTGAATATAAAATGCATTCATACGTTGGTTGACTCAAACCACAATGACTTACAAACTATAATTTATATAATCTGTGAACTGTCAAATATTGTTTATTTTAGAAACAGTGGCTTGGCATTATGATTCAATCTAGCATCTAGCATGATTCAATCTAGATAATGCTACCTGCCTATCTAGATGCCATGGTGGTTGACTCTGCCCACTGCCAGCAGTTCGATTCTGACCAGCCCAAGATTGACTCGGCTTTCCATCCCTCCAAAGCCGGTAAAAGGAGGACTCAGATTGCTGGGGGAATATGCTGACTCTGTAAACCACTTAGAAAGGGCTGTAAAGCACTATGAAGAAGTATACAGTGTTCCCTTGATTTTTGTGGGTTCAAACTTCGCGAAAAGTCTATACCACGGTTTTTCAAAAATATTAAAAAATACTTTGCGGGTTTTTTCTCTATACCATGGTTTTTCCCGCCCGATGACATCATATGTCATCGCCAAACTTTCATCCGCCTTTAATAAATATTTTTTTTAATAAAGTTTAATAAATAAACATGGTGAGTAATAATCTAAATGGGTGCTAAGGGAATGGGAAATTGTAATTTAGGGGTTTAAAGTGTTAAGGGAAGGCTTGTGATACTGTTCATAGCCAAAAATAGCGTATTTACTTCCGCATCTCTACTTCGCGGAAATTCAACTTTCACGGGCGGTCTCAGAACGCATCCCCCGCAAAAATTGAGGGAACACTGTATCAGTATTAAGTGTTGTTATTGTTATCTGCCCTTGTTGTGGCCTGCCAACAACCCATGCAGCTGGTAGCTGATTCTGACAGTGCAGAGACTAATGTGGTGATGTATCAGCTACCTGTGCAGCTGGTACCTAAGTCATACAGTGGGGAGGCTGGAGAGGATACGGTTTCAGAGGCGGAGAGTTAGCCAGGGCCTTCAGAACCTGGGGCTTGCAAGGGCTGCGAGCTAGCCCTCCTGAGCTCCGTTTTCACTGGCAAAGGTTTGCAGGAAGCTGTCGCAACTGAAAAAGAAGCTTGGGAGCCTGTTTTTGTTGGTAGAGTGGTCGGGCCACCACAGGTGCCCTGACACAAGTAATGAAGTAACTCCACTTCTCACAGTCACTCACACCCTTATCACCTCGAGGTTGGATTACTGCAATGCTCTCTACATGGAGCTGCCTCTGAAGAGTGTTTGGAGACTACAAATTGTGCAAAATGCTGCCGCGTGAGCTATAATGGGGCTACCAAGATCTGCCCACATCTCATCATCATTCCGTGAGCTGCATTGGTTGCCAATTGGTCTCCAGGTGCAATTCAAAGTGCTGGTTATATAACCCTATATGGCACCGGACCAGACTACCTTCGGGACTGTCTTCTGCCTCATATATCCCAGCGACCGGTTAGGTCCCACAGAGTCGGCCTTCTCTAGGTCCCGTCAGCCAGACAATGTCGTCTGGTGGGATCTAGGGGAAGAGCCTTTTCTGTGGCGGCCCCAGCGCTCTGAACGAACTCCCTCTGGAGATACGTACTGCCCCCTCCCTCCTGTCTTTTGTACAGGGGCTGTGAGTGATGAGACTGTCTCCAGCCGATATTATGAATGATTGAATCTGATGAATGAATATGTCTGCATATGGGGTTTTAACACTTTTAGCAATTTGTATCATTCTTTTAAAGTAAATTAGATTTCTTTTATATATTGTTGTATTTATAACAGTGTTCCCTTGACTTTCGCGGGTCTGACATTTGCGAAAGGTCTATACCACGTTTTTAAAAAAAATATTAATTAAAAAATACTTTGCGGGGTTTTTTTCTACACCACGTTTTTCCCCGCCTGTAATGTCATAATTATTGTTAATAAATAATTATGTTAATAATTATCAGGATCATTAAGTATCTTCTTCAATGGTGAGTACCAGTAATAATGGTGAGTAATAATCTAAAGGTTGTTAAAGGAATGGGAAATTGTAATTTAGGGGTTTAAAGTGATAGAGGGTGTCTTGCGATACTGTTCATAGCGAAAAATAGTGCGATTATTTCTGCATCTTTACTTCGCGGAAATTTGACTTTCGCGAGCGGTCTTGGAACGCATCCCCCACGAAAGTCAAGGGAATACTGTATTGTATGCTGCCCTGAGTCACTGTGAGAAGGGCGGCATAGAAAAGAAAGGAAGGAAGGAAGGGAGGGAGGGAGGGAGGGAGGGCAGAAAGAAAGGAAAGAAAGAAAGAAAGAAAGAAAGAAAGAAAGAAAGAAAGAAAGAAAGAAAGAAAGAGCTGGCCATGCCCATCCCAAGGCCAGACACAACCTTGATGCAGCCCTCAATGAAATAGAGTTTGACACCCCTATTCTAGAAAGATGTAAGCAGTGGAGGATTTTGAGATGTGAAGGTGGAAGGGCAGGTGTGAAAATCTTATCTGACAGGCACCTAAGACTAAGAATGTATTTACTGCCAGAATAGGGAAGGGATGACTGAGTATAGATACCCTGTAGAGTGAAATGAAGCTATTTATACAATTATTTAAAACTACTTAATAAAACTCCCTTTGCTTTTTCCTTTAAATCTTAACCAAATCATTGTGCTTTCCTTTGAGTTTCTCGCACAGAACAGGATTCAGTAGCAAGACAGACAGACTCTATAGAGATCTCCAACAAGATTCATTTTATTTTTAAACTACAGAAATACAGTAACAATCAGGATTTTTTTTTAGACGTATTACAATTTTTTTTAAAAAATACCTTAGTGTTACAAATCCTAATTTGTGGGATTTAGGCCGCAAATCTGGCTAAATACATGTAACATTATCTGAAAGCTTTGGAGCAATAATCTTGGTTTTACATGCTTGTTGAATATGCTGATGAATACATGAGTATGAAAATTGAAACACCATATGCTGCACACTGCAAATATTGTTCCAGAAACGAATACAAATACAAATGTGCTTTATTTTTAAAGCCTCTGTAGGCAATCTACTTGAGGTGAAGGCCTCGCTGGAATTTGCAGATAACATGGGGAATGCACTCTACCATGCAGTGCCTGGTAAATTGTTAAGAAATGTGTGGGATTGTGTTAATTGGAGAATGAGTTAGCCCTCCAGACTGCTGACTATGCTCCCTATAGGAATTTTATTTATTTTTATTTATTATTTAGATTTGTATGCCGCCCCTCTCCGCAGGGTATTGCTGCAAATAAATAAAATGGTAGAAGTTGCCTTAAACACGACCTAAGCATTAGCCTATAAAATCATCTACTACAATGCCCTTCCTGTCAACGACCACTTTAGCTTCAACCACAACAATACACAAGCACACAACAGATGCAAACTCAAAGTAAACCACTCCAAACTCAACTGCAGAAAATACCACTTTAGCAACCAAGTAGTTAATGCATGGAACTCTGTAGTATCATCACCTAACCCCGAAAATTTACCCTTAGAGTATCCACTGTTGACCTCACCCAATTCCTAAGAGGTCAGTAAGGGGCATGCATAAGTGCACCAGAGTGCCTTCCATCCCCTGTCCTACTGTTTCCCTCTTATTAGTAGCCATCTCATGTATATGAACAGTGTTATATCTTTGTATACTACCTATACGTACTTGACAAATAAATAAATCAATAAAAAGTTGATGCTTTGCAATAAGTCAAAGCATCCCAATATCATGGGGAAAAATTAAGTGAGGATAATGAAACCTGGTGGACATCAAGGGAAATATCTGAGAACACGTATGTGATGACTATGGACAATATCTTGCTACTCCTGAACTAGAGTTCTTCAATCTACATGGGAGATAAAGACAAACACAAATATTTGATTTCTTTGTTTTTATAAACTTTCTTAATCAAACTTTAGCTACACAAAAATACCATCTCACAGAGAACACTGTGGCTTCTGCAACATTTATTTATTTGTTTGTTTGTTTGTTTGTTTGCTTGTTAAATTTGTATGCCGCCCCGCTCCATAGACTCGGGGCGGCTCACAACAGTAATAGAAAAAACAATGTAGAATACAAATCTAATAATTAAAACTTAAAACCCATAATTTAAAAGACATGCACACAACATACCATACATAAACAATATAGGCCTGGGAAAGTTATATCAGTTCCCCCATGCCTGACGACAGAGATGGGTTTTAAGGAGTTTACGAAAGGCAAGGAGAGTGGGGGCAGTTCTAATGTCAGGGGGGAGCTGGTTCCAGAGGGTTGGGGCCACCACAGAGAAGGCTCTTCCCCTTGGCCCCGCCAAACGACATTGTTTAGTCGACGGGACCCGGAGAAGGCCAACTCTGTGGGACCTAATCGGTCGCTGGGATTCGTGCAGCAGAAGGCGGTCCCGGAGATATTCTGGTCCGATGCCATGAAGGGCTTTATAGGTCATAACCAACACTTTGAATTCTGACCGGAAAGACTGCGGAGTGTTGGTGTAACATGGGCATACCTTGGGAAGCCCATGATTGCTCTTGCAGCTGCATTCTGCACGATCTGAAGTTTCCAAATACTTTTCAAAGGTAGTCCCATGTAGAGAGCGTTACAGTAGTCGAATCTTGAGGTGATGAGGGCATGAGTGACTGTGAGCAGTGAGTCCCGATCCAGGTAGGGCCGCAACTAGTGAACCAGGCGAACCTGGACAAAAGTCCCCCTCGCCACAGCTGAAAGATGGTTCTCTAATGTAAGCTGTGGATCGAGGAGGACGCCCAAGTTGCGTACCCTCTCTGAGGGGGTCAATAATTCCACCCCCAGGGTTATGGATGGACAGATGGAATTGTCCTTGGGAGGCAGAACCCACAGCCACTCCGTCTTATCCGGGTTGAGTTTGAGTCTGTTGATTAATTAATTTGTTCAGAATTATTATTAATTCATTCAGAATTAAGTTCTACTCATTTTAGGACCCAAGATTGTTGGGGGGAAAATATGCTGGTTCTGTAAACTGCTTAGAGAGCGTTGTAATATACCTCTAAGGACTATTGTTATTATCAGTCCTTTTTAATGGTCTAAAAACTACAGTCAGGTAACCAGGACTCTACATGTTAGCGCAAAAGTACCTCTTTTTTAAAAAAATAAATAAACAAAGCAGAATGGATGTTTGTAAAATCCGGTAATTCCTTAAGACCTGGATGTTGTTAAGAGAGAACTGAAAATGTACTGGGCAGATGACTAATGTAATGAGAATGAACGATGTAGAAAAGTGGGTCTTGCAGAATAGTTATCGTGGCATATAGATTAGATTTATATATACCCGTGTTTCCCTGAAAATAAGACTCTATCTTATGTGTATATATTTTTAATCCTGAAATAAGCCTTCTGGCCATGCACTCAGAAGCCTGGTTGGGCTTATTATCAGAGGAGGTTTTGTTTTGAGGGATACAGGGTAAGTGGTCCTTGCTTAATAAACATTCCATCAGCAATTGCCCAAACCAACGATGGTGCTGAATGGGATCTAGCACAAGTCGCTATGGCTGCCTCATCATGGCCAACTGGGCATGGGACAATTCAATGCTGCACTAATTGTTTCATTCGATTACTTATATTATTAGTGACTACATTTTTATAAAAATTATTGTAAATTCTTGTTATGTAGGGATAATCTGATTATTATTGGCCACAGTTCAACCAAATTAATTTAGTTTTTGTATGTGTTGCATTGTCCTGCGACAAGTTGTTCCACAGCAAGTTATCCCATAGCGAGTTGGCCAGGGTGAGTTGGCCTATTTCGTGCAGAATGAGTGGTGTAATAAATAATGCCGGTCGCAACATTCCCCAGATTCACACGATCACCATTTGCAAACCTTCTTTGCACTTCCTACAAGCAAATTTAATGAAGAAACTGGCAGAAGGTATAAGTGCAACCGAATGGAATGGAATGGAATAGAATAGAAATAGAATAGAATAGAATAGAATAGAAATAATAGAAATAGAAATAGAATAGCTTTATTGGCCCAGTATGATTGGACACACAAGGAATTTGACTTACTTCATAGGTTCTCAGTGTACATTAAAAAAAAGACAAATTTGTAAAAAATCATAAGGTACACTTAATAATAGCCCGGATACAAATAAGCAATCAAATCATATTAAAAACCAGTCAATATAAATTGTAAGGATACAAGCAACAAAGTTAGTCATACAGTCATAAGCGGGAGGAGATGGGTGATAGAAATGATGAGAAGATTAATAATAGTGCAGATTTAGTAAATAGTTTGACAGTGTTGAGGAAATCATTTGTTTAGCGTTCAGAAAAAAACTGATAGCCTTACTTAATGACTCAGTATGATTTGCTTAATGACAGCAACTGAAAGTGCCGGAATTTCCATTGCTAATCAGCATGGTTAGGTGACGTCGCACTTGTTGCTTAGCGACAGAAATTCCGACTCCAATTGCCATTGTTACATGAACACTACCCATATTCTGAATCACAAGTAAGAGAAAGCGTTACAAGCCTTTTATGATTGTCACATACCCCACTGAGGTAAAAACCTCCTAAACAGACATCTGCTTTGCCTGGGAAGAGAACTAACTACACAAAAACAACCCACATAATGTCTGTTTATAGCTAGTGCAATCAGTCCCACTTTTTTTTTAGGAAACTTTAAAATTCACCAATTTTTTTTTTGTAATTAAAAAAAGACCCCTCTATTTATAACCAACAAAAATAAGACTTCATTTTGGCTGCAATGACAGAATGCGTAATTTTGGGGGATAAAAAAGAACAGATTGGAAAACCTCAAGAGAGCATCTCTGAAACAGTCTTAACAATTTCATTACTCACGTCAAGATGTCATCCGGGGTTTTCTGCTGAAGCTTTTTGCCCAAGCCAAATCCAAAGAAGCACACAGCAAACATGGGAGTTACTCCAACAATGGGGGCTGCCATACCCTTATACAAGCCACGGACGCCCTGTAAGAAATAGTAGGTCGGTGGATTATTTATTTACTAAATGTAGATGGTGGCTCATCTCAAGCACAAATAATACAACAAAATCACTCTATGAATCATGTACAGTAAATAGCAGCCAAGCGACCAGTGATTCACTTATCAAAAGTGTCCTAAAATGGGGCAAAACTCACTTAAATGTTTCACTTAAATGGCTCCATTATGGTCATAAGTCGAGGGTTACCTGTCTTTTTACTACATAGAAACATAGAAGTCTGATGGCAGAAAAAGACCTCATGATCCATCTAGTCTGCCCTTATACTATTTTCTGTATTTTATCTTGGATATATGGTTTATCCCAGGCATGTTTAAATTCAGTTACTGTGGATTTACCAACCAGGTCTGCTGGAAGTTTGTTCCAAGGATCTACTACTCTTTCAGTAAAATAATATTTTCTCACGTTGCTTTTGATCTTTTCCCCAACTAACTTCAAATTGTGTCCCCTTGTTCTTGTGTTCACTTTCCTATTAAAAACACTTCCCTCCTGAACCTTAGTTAACCCTTTAACATATTTAAATGTTTCGATCATGTCCCCCCTTTTCCTTCTGTCCTCCAGACTATACAGATTGAGTTCATTAAGTCTTTCCTGATACGTTTTATGCTTAAGACCTTCCACCATTCTTGTAGCCCGTCTTTGGACCCATTCAATTTTGTCAATATCTTTTTGTAGGTGAGGTCTCCAGAACTGAACACAGTATTCCAAATGTGGTCTCACCAGCACTCTATATACCGGGCTCATAATCTCCCTCTTCCTGCTTGCTACACCTCTAGCTATGCAGCCAAGCATCCTACTTGCTTTCCCTACTGCCTGACTGCACTGTTCACCCATTTTGAGACTGTCAGAAATCACTACCCCTAAATCCTTCTCTTCTGAAGTTTTTGCTAACACAGAACTGCCAATACAATACTCAGATTGAGGATTCCTTTTCCCCAAGTGCATTATTTTACATTTGGAAACATTAAACTGCAGTTTCCATTGCTTTGACCATTTATCTAGTAAAGCTAAATCATTTACCATATTACAGACTACCATTTTTATTATTACGACTTTATTATATGACAGATGTTTTTATAAATCACTGTGGGGGTTTCAAAGATCAAGATGCAGGAACCCAAGGCAAACTGTGGCTTGGGCACATAAGAATAAATCATGATTGATTAAGAACAAAGGACTCTTTTACCTTTTAAATACTTATGCCTAAAAACTGAACAGCTTCCTTGCATCTCACCATTAGATTTTCGCATAGGAAAAAAAGTTTAAGCTTATACTCCAAGAATTTCCTAGTCTCGAGTATCATTCTGACACAAATTCAAAATCAATAATATGCATAAGAATATGACCTCACTGGCAGGCGCTGCGAGTGAGCTGGCGAAATACCTCTTTCACAAGGGTCTTTCGGAAACAGTCAAAGGTCCCAGCGTAAAGAGGAGCTTCTCCCGGCAAAGGCTTCGTCTGAGTTTGTATTCTGACCTACAAAATAATAAGGAACATGGAAAGAATATGAAAGTTGTGCTTGCATTACTGTACTTAGTCCAGTGTTTTTCAACCAGTGTGCCGCGAGACATGGTCAGGTGTGCCGCGAAGCTTAGAGAGAAAGGAAGAGAGAGAAAGAAAGAAAGCAAGAGAGAGAAAGAGCGAGAGAGAGAGAAAGAGAGAAATAGAAAGAAAGCAAGAGAGAGAGAGAGAGGGAGGGAAGGAGAGAGAGAAAGACATAGAGGGAGGTAGGGAGGGAGAGAGAAAGAGCAAAAAAGAGAGGAAGGAAGGAAGAGAAAGAAAGAGGGATGGAGAGAGAGAGGAAGAAAGAGGAAGGAAGGGAGAGAAAGAGGGAGGGAGAAAGAAATAGAGCAAAGGGGAGGAAGAGAGAGAGATAATTTTTTTGTCCAAACTTTTTTAGCGCCCCCCCCCGCTCAATGTGCCCCAGGGTTTCGTAAATGTAAAAAATGTGCCGCGGCTCAAAAAAGGTTGAAAATCACTGACTTAGTCCATTGATTAAGTCAAAATATCCATCCACATATGATTTAGTCACCTACTCCTTCTTTTCTAACAAATTTAAGAAAACAGTTTTATAATAAGATGAACTGTTGGTCTCTCCATCTCGGTATATCCAACAATGGTCAGCAGTAACTTCAAAAACTTAGGGTAAATATGCTGTACAGTGGTACCTCTGCTTACGAACTTAATTCGTCCTGTGACCAGGTTCTTAAGTAGAAAGGTTTATAAGAAGAAGCAATTTTCCCATAGGAATCAATGTAAAAGCAAATAATATGTGAAATTGGGGAAACCACAGGAAGGGTCGAGGCCCTGTTTCCTCCCAGGAGATGCCTAGAGAGGTCCCACAGGGGCTTCTCCCCGCCTTTTCCGGTTACAGTATCAGAGGCTCGGGTTTATAAGTGGAAAATGGTCCTTGACAAGAGGCAAAAAAATCTTGAACACCCGGTTCTTATCCAGAAAAGTTCATAAGTAGAGGCATTCTTAGGTTAGGGGTACCACTGTATGTGTTTTTATCCACCTTATCTGGAGACAGAGAGCTGTATCCAAGACCTCTGAAATAAACTTGACCATTGACAGTTTTCCCATTCCCAATTCTACTGGTTATTTTTTTTTAAAGAATTTTTAAAATAAAAGATTTTTTTTCCATTTTTCATTCCATGTATATAGCAATATACACATAGCCTGAAGTATATCAATAACATGCATATACATACATTTTAAATCAATCAATCGTAAAATAATATCCTGTATTGCACCAATTTTCCGCTCCTTTTCATCAGTCTGCCTTTTGTACTCTACCTTCCTCTCCTCTACCGGTTACTTTTTAATGAAAGCGGGATGGGAAGAGGAAGGGAGGAAGACACAGTTCGCCAGAAAAATAGTTGTTACCAATAAGCATTCAGGTCAATCAGAAGATGTCACGGAGACTCCTTCCTGGCCGACCGAAACGGGGAGGAAGGAGTCTCCGTGATGTCAAAGCCCCGCCCCCGGAATCCCATTGTAGGATTCCCCACCTCCTTTTGCTTACAGCGCTGCTGCGGCATCTTTTTATTTTACTGAAAGAGTAGTAGATCCTTGGAACAAACTTCCAGCAGACCTGGTTGGTAAATCCACAGTAACTGAATTTAAACATGCCTGGGATAAACATATATCCATTGTAAGATAAAATACAGAAAAATAAGGGCAGACTAGATGGACCATGAGGTCTTTTTCTGCCGTCACTCTTCTATGTTTCTATGTTTTTAATAATGAAAGGAAGCAAAAGGAGGTGGGGAATTCCCCACCTCCTTGTTTATTTTTACGGAAAAGGACACTGCAGCGGGGTTGCTGCTGTTCGGGTTTGGGTTCGGCGAACTGGCGAACTCATCTGAACTTCATGGCAAAGTTCGGCCGAACTCACCGAACCCGAACTCCGTTGGGTTCACCCAACACTACTTATGACCGTTGCAGCATTCCCACGGTCACATGATCAAAATTCAGACTCATGGCTTTGAATGATACATCTGTTAGTAGTTCCTAACAGGCAATGGTTCGGTACTTGTGGATTGTAACTTACACATGGAAAAGAATCAGTTGATCTGTGTTAATTTGGCATAGCAGAGCATCCAAGAATGCCAGATTTATTTGCGTTTATTTCTGCTTTTAAAAAAAACCCCAAAATCACCTTTCACCTTTTTATTTAGTTCATGCCTCATTTTCTTTTCAAGCATGATTGGGGCGAGTACAAGTGCACTAGAGTGCTTTCCGTCCCCTGTCCTATTACTCTCCTATATCTCTATACCTTTCTTCTATTCCTATATCTCTTCTATTCTTTCACTGATATGTTCTATTCCTATAACTTCTTTTCTATTATCTCTTAAATATATTTTACTATGAGTATCTCCTCTATAACCTTCATCATGTATTTTACTATGTGTATATAGATATATACCCACTAAAACCCTCATTGTGTATGGGACAAAATAAATAAATAAATAAAATAATAAATGATCCCTACCCCCGTTGTGTTTAATCCTGTTTGATTCTCAGAGCCTGCCTCAACAAGTCCTTGCATTTTTCTTGGCAAGGTTTTTAGGAGTGGTTTGCCATTGCCTGCTTCCTAGGGCTGAGAGAGGGTGACTGGCCCAAGACTGTTCAACCGGCTTCATGCCCAAGGTGAGTATAAAACTCACAAGTCTCCTGGTTTTTAGTTGATGCTTTAATCCAGTACAGTGATACCTTGTCTTACAAACTTAATTGGTTCCGGGACGAGGTTCTTAAGGTGAAAAGTTTGTAAGACAAAACAATGTTTCCCATAGGAATCAATGGAAAAGCAATTAATACGTGTAAGCCCAAAATTCACCCCTTTTGCCAGCCGAAGCGCCCGTTTTTGCACTGCTTGGATTCCCCTGAGGTTCCTCTCCATGGGAAACCCCACATCTGGACTTCTGTGTTTTTGCGATGCTGCAGGAAAATCCCAGCAGGGGAATCCCAGCATTGCAAAAACGAGCGCTTCGCTGGCAACGGAAGTCCAGAGGTAGGGTTTCCCAGCGAAGGGAGCATCAGTGAAATCGCAGCATCGCAAAAACACCGAAGTCCTCGAAACCCCACCTCCGGACCTCTGTGTTTTTGCGATGCTGCGATTTTACTGAGGTTCCCCTCGCTGGGAAACCCCAGCTCCAGACTTCCGTTGCCAGCAAAGCACCCGTTTTTGCACTGCTGGGATTGCCCTGCTGGGATTGCCCTGCTGGGATTCCCCTGCAGCATCACAAAAACACAGAAGTCCGGAGGTGGGGTTTCCCATGGAGGGGAGCCTCAGGTGAATCCCAGCAGCGCAAAAACAGGCGCTTTGCTGACAACAGAAGTCCAGAGGTGGGGCATCCCAGTGACGGCGGCTTGGGTTTGTAAGGTGAAAATAGTTTGGAAGAAGAGGCAAAAAAATCTTAAACCCCGGGTTTGTATCTCGAAAAGTTTGTATGACAAGGCATTTGTAAGATGAGGTATCACTGTATTCTAAACTGGCTCTCTCGAGGAGGATTACAACATTAAAAAATTAATAATCAACAGAAGACAAACTCTTACATGCCAGAAGGCAAAAGGGCGTCTCCTGGAGATCTTATCAGCCGAGGAAGCCTCTAAGGACAAAGGTGGTCCCTTAGATAGCAGAACGCATAGCTGTCTGAGGCTTTAAAAGTTAACTGCAACATTTCCAATTATGCCCTGCAAACCATTGTACCCAGCAATTGTTTCTGATCTAGAGCAGGGGTGTCAAACTCGCAGCATCACTCTGTGGTCACGTGACATATCACAACTTTTTTCCCCTTTGCTAAACCAGGGGGTGGGCAAGATGCATTGCACCCCTAACCTATAGACTCTGTTGATTAGGGGACTGGAGGCTAAAACATATGAAGAACGGTTGCAGGAACTAAATACGAATAGTTTAATGAAAAGAAGAATTGAGGGAGACATGATAACAGTGTTCCAATATCTCAGTGGTTGCCAGAAAGAAGAAGGAGTCGACATAGTCTCCAAAGTACCTGAGGGTAGAACAAGAAGCAATGGGTGGAAACTAAACAAGGAGAGAAGCAATTTAGAACTAAGGAGACATTTCCTGACAATCAGGACAATTAATCGGTGAAACAACTTGCCTCCAGAAGTTGCGAATGCTCCAACACTGGAATTTTTAAAGAAGATGTTGGACAACCATTTGTCTGAAGTGGTTTAGGATTTCTTGCCTAAGCAGGGGGTTGCACTAGAAAACCTCCAAGGTCCCTTCCAAATATGTTATTATCATGTATACATATATCTTGAAATCATGTATTAAAGGTGTACAGTGTTCCCTCGCTTTTCGCGGGGGATGCGTTCCGAGACCGCCCGCGAAAGTCGAATTTCCGCAAAGTAGAAATGCGGAAGTAAATACACTATTTTTGCTATGAACAGTATCACAAGCCTTCCCTTAACACTTTAAACCCCTAAATTGCAATTTCCCATTCCCTTAGCAACCATTCAGATTATTACTCACCATGTTTATTTATTAAAGTTTATTAAAAAAAAATATTTACTAAAGGCAGACGAAAGTTTGGCGATGACATATGATGTCATCGGGTGGGGGGAAACGTGGTATAGGGAAAAAACCCGCAATATTATTTTTTAATTAATATTTTTGAAAAACCGTGGTATAGACTTTCTGCGAAGTTCGAACCCGCGAAAATTGAGGGAACACTGTATTATAAATCTGACATGTAAAATTAACACTTTTTTAAAAAAAAAACCCTGCTCTTTCTGCTATCTAAAGGGATTCAAACTCAATGTAAATCACTCCAAACTCGACTGCAGAAAATACGACTTGAGCAACAGTGATCAATACCTGAAATGCACTACCTGACTCTCTGGTTTCTTCCCCAAACCACAAAAGTTTAACCTAAGACTCTATACAATCCACATCTCCCTGTTTCTAAGAGGTCTGTAAGAGGTCTTTTATTGTTACTTTTTACTTATGTTATGTTTATACAAACTTTTCATTTATTTTATTTTTATTTCATTTATTTGTTTTGTCAAATACGTATTGGTGGTATAAAAATACACTGCTCAAAAAAATAAAGGGAACACTCAAAGAACACATCCTAGATCTGAATGAATGAAATATTCTCATTGAATGTTCTGTACAAAGTTGAATGTGCACAGCAGCATGTGGAATTGATTGTCAATCAGTGTTGCTTCCTAAGTGGACAGTTTGATTTTACAGAAGTTTGATTTACTTGGAGTTATATTGTGTTGTTTAAGTGTTCCCTTTATTTTTTTGAGCAGTATATATAACAATGTTTATATACATGATACTAGTAAGAGAGAAACATTAGGACAGGGGACGGAAGGCACGCTGGTGTACTTATGCACTACTATCATGCATGCACTACTATCATTGATTGATTGATTGATTGATTGATTGATTGATTGATTTTGTCCAATACACGATGAGGGTTTTAGTGGGTATACACATAGTAAAAAACATAATGAAGGTTATAGAGGATATACTCATAGTAAAATATATCTAAGAAAGAATAGAATATATAGGAATAAAATATAATGAAAGAATAGAAGAAGAGATATAGGAATAGAAGAAAGATATAGGAGATATAGGAGAGCAATAGGACAGGGGACAGAAGGCACTCTAGTGCAGTGTTTCCCAACCTTGGCAACTTGAAGATATTTGGACTTCAACTTCCAGAATTCCTCAGCCAGCATTTGCTGGCTGGGAATTCTGGGAGTTGAAGTCCAAATATCTTCAAGTTGCCAAGGTTGGGAAACACTGCTCTAGTGCACTTGTACTCTACTACTACTATCCTATACTACTATCTACTACTCTACTACTACTATCCTATACAAGTTTGACAAATAAATAAATAAAATTAATTCTTTTTCCATGAGAAAAATAATTCTGAGGCTCCTTACACAAAGTGCATTCTGGGAACAGTAGTTCGTTGACCCCAGTTTTTACAGTACAGTACTGTATTGCCTCTCCTCCCCATTTGCGCAGTGTCTACCGGGGATTGTAGTCCTTCCTCTACACCCCCCCCCCCCTCACCTTGATAGTATCCAATGGGTGTCCCACGAAGACCAAGCAGACGCCTCCGAAGCCACCCGCGAAGAAGTTTTTCACGGGGCTAATAGGAGCCTGAGGGGACTTAGGTTGTTCCGCCATGGCTGCTTCAGAAGCCAAATGCAACTCTTCCAGCTTTTGACTTCGCCTCTTGAAGCAACCTTTACCCTGCTTTTTCCTTCCCCAACCAGGCGGAAAAAAAGAGGAGGACCTCCGAGATGCCTAGAGAGGCTGCTATTGTTCCTGCTTCCGCCAGCCGCGATCTATACCTACCCGGGAGAGTGTTACCATATTAACCAGTTGTTCCGTAAAAAGCTGCTGGTGATTTTTGCAGTTTCTATTGTTCTATATGTTAATATATGTATCTTTCTTCAGGAGTTGGTGCCAAATCTTTGTCTCGGTCTTACTCCCTTTGCATACAAAAATCACGCAATAAGATACGGGTTTATATTGTATGCAACTAATAAGTGGCTTACTGGTTTCATTCAAAATATGGTTTAAAGTTGAAATGTATTTATTTGCATAAGTGCACCACTGTGCCTACCGTCCCTGTCCTTCTGTTCTATTGTCGTCTTTTATCGTTACTTTTTACTTATGTTTATAGAAATTACTACTATACATGTTTGGCAAAAAAAATAAAACAAAATAAGCATTCAGTAAATACAGTATATTCATTCATCTCTTCGTGTTTAAGCGCTGAGTCTTTTGGAGTGGGCGGCATATAAATACTACGAGGAGGAGGAGAAGAAGATGATGATGATTTTGGCCATTTTAGGAGTTATTATTATTATTATTATTATTAGTAGTAGTAGTAGTAGTAGTAGTAGTAGTAGTAGTAGTAGTATTTATTAGATTTGTATGCCGCCCCTCTCCGTAGACTCCGGGCGGCTTACAGCAATGATAAAAACAATATATAATGACAAATGTAATAGTTAAACTCTAAAATAACAATAATACATTTAAATTTTGTTTTTGTTTCATTAAAATTGTCTCTACTGTCAATAAGTAAAGGGAGGACAGCTCTGCATATATGATTTTTTTTAGTGAAAAACAAACAGTTCTAGCTCATGTATGTCTCTCTTCACATATCTGAATTCTTAATAACACTAAATCAGAGATCTTCAAAATTGACAACTTTAAGACTCCTGGGTTTTTTCTTCTTCTTCCAAGATTCTGTAACTTGCTTCCCACCACAGCTGACTGCATAAATTCTCTTCTCCAGGGATGTTTTTGCTTTCTCATTTCTGTCACATGCAAAGCAGCTGTGCTTGTACTGCAGAATATTACAATTACTGTTTATTTATTAAACAAATTTATATGATTACCCAACTCACACACATGGTGACTCAGGCAGCTTACAAAATTAAACATTAACCCATATACTCCACCTCTTATGGGAACAACAAAACAATCACACAAAGCACTTCATCAGTTCTGTATCATCATCTTAGGGTCTCCAGGCCAATAGAACCACATCTTCAGCATTATATGGAAAAGTATCAAGGTGGAGGGTTATCTTATCTCTGGGGAAGGTTATTCCATAAGGAGGGAGCCACCCCAGAGGAGACCATTTCTTTTTGATCCAATTAGATGTCCTTTCCTAATGTATGGTACCCACAACATATTATTATAAAAATAAAAGTGTAACTATAGATATGCTATCTATACAAACAGCACTCATTGCTCCTATTTTCCTCACAACAACAACCCTGTGTTGGCAGTGAAGGACTACCAAAATTTTTACTATTATTTACTATGTACTACTACTATTTTTTATTATTGTTGTTAATTGTAATTTTTATACTGCTGTGAGCCGCCCTGAGAAGTATATATAGGCCAGAACAAGGACGAAATGGTGCCATCCTAGTCTCCCTTAATTTTAAAATTTCAGCAAAAAACATGTGATATATATGTATATACATATACAGTGTATATATATATATATATATATATATATATATAGATAGATAGATAGATAGATAGATAGATAGATAGATAGATAGATAGAAAAGAAAGAAAGAAAGAAAGAAAGAAAGAAAGAAAGAAAGAAAGAAAGAAAGAAAGAAAGAAAGGGTGGCTTATGCAGGACACCCTGCCTTTTCTTTCAACATCTTTCAGTGCAAATTGGGTGCTCTGGGGTGGAGCTCCATTTTTGCTACCCCACTGCGTTCCCCCCCACCCGTCCGGGCAGTAGCCCACCCCTGCTATGATGTGAATTTAACAGAGAGAGCTAGTGGTCCAAGATTACCCAACCATTTTTCATGCCTAAAATGGGACTAGAACTCAGTCTCCTGGTTTGTAGCCTGGTGTCTTAACTGCAGCAATCCTTAAGTTGCAACAGCTTATTTAGTGACTATTCGAAGTTACAATGGCACTGAAAAATGTGATTTATGACAATTTTCCCCACTTATAATGGTCGCAGCATGCTCATGGTCATATATGGTAATCAAAATTCGTATGCTAGGCAACTGGTTCGTGTTTATGACGATTGTTTGGTCCAGGGGTCATGTGCTCACTTTTTGCAATCTTCTGACGAGCAAAGTCAATGAGGAAGCCATATTCACTTAACTATCATGCAGTGGTGGGCTATGAGCAGAAACACTAAATTGCACTTGCTGCCGCAGCTCGTAAGTGCTTGCGGGACCAGTGCGATTTTGCTTCTCTACCTGTGGAGGTAGCAAAATCGCGCACGGAGCCGCAAGGGCGCCCGTTTTTCGGCATGCGCAGAAGCAAAAAAACCTTGCTGAAACATGGGCGCACCTGCGGCTCCATGTGCTATTTTGGTACCTCCACAGGTGGAGGAGCAAAATCACGCTGGTCCCTTAAGCACTTACGAGCTGTGGCGGCGAGCGCAATTTAGCGTTCCGGCTTGTAGCCCACTGCTGCTCTCATGCTAATATTAAATAACTGCAATAAATGACTGCCGCTCCAAGTCTCCAGAGAGGGGCGGCATACAAATCTAATAAATTAAATTAAAATTAAATAAATTAAATTCACTTAACAACTGTGACAAGAAAGGTTGTAAAATGAGGCAAAATTCACTTCACAAATGTCTCACTTAGCAACAGAAATTTGGGGCTCAGTTGTGGTCATAATTCAAGGACTACTTCTACAACCTCAAACTGGCTCTCCTTGTCTTCTCCTCTACCTTGTCTTCTTGCTCTGATGGACTGGGTAGATATAATGGGATAGTTAGTCCTTCAAGTAGCCATAACCCCACACACTCAAACTTAGACCTGTGCAAAACTATGCAGGCTCCTGCATTTTGAATCAACAGGAGATTCTGGAAACTCTTCAAGAGCAATCCCTTGCAACTGCAGGAATACAGTGTTCCTTCGATTTTCGTGGGGGATGCGTTCCGAGACTGCCCGCGAAAGTTGAATTTCCGCGAAGTAGAGATGCGGAAGTAAATGCACTATTTTTGGCTATGAACAGTATCACAAGCCTTCCCTTAACACTCTAAACCCCTAAATTACAATTTCCCATTCCCTTAGCAACCATTTAGATTATTATTCACCATGTTTATTTATTAAAGTTTATTTAAAAATATATTTATTAAAGGCGGACAAAAATTTGGCAATGACATATGACATCATCGGGAGGGAAAAACCATGGTATAGGGGAAAAAACCGCAAAGTATTTTTTAATTAATATTTTTGAAAAACCATGGTATAGACTTTTTGCAAAGTTCAAACCCGCGAAAATCGAGGGAACACTTTATTTATTAATTTTATTTATTCATTTGTCCAATACACAAATACATAGGAAGAAAAATAGACATGTTGTAATATATATAAGGGTAAAAGTGAACTTAGAGGAGAGGATATATGAAAGGAAGAGAATATATATGATAAGCGAGAGAAAGGAAAGACAATTGGACAGGGGACGAAAGGCACACCAGTGCACTTATGTACGCCCCTTAGGGCGTACTAGAAAATACACCAATACACCCCTTAGGGTGTAAAGCTCAGGAGGATCTTTAGCCAACACAACATAATCACATTTCAAACCTAATACAGTAATACAATAAGGCAGAAGTTTGTCCACCACGAGGTAAAACACCCAGACACAAGCTGAGCAACATGGTATATGCAGTACAATGCAGTGAACCATGTGCAGATCGGTATATTGTGTAAATAAAACAACAACTTCATAAACACATGGCACGACATAGGAGAACAAACACACCAGGACAAGATTCAGCAGTCCATCTACGTTTTTGAAGACAGCAAAGTCCACATTTTGGACAGAGGACTGCTAGGGAGGGATCCAACATCGCCCATCTCCAGTCTACAACACGGTGCTTTCAACAGTTTCAAGAAGGCTCCACACCCATTTGCACTACTCAGTGTTGCAATTTGTGAGTCCGTTAGAACATTAACCCTGCGGAGGCGATAGATGAAGCCTTTAGTCATTTGTTCAATAACAAGATTTCTTTATTATAAAAATAGAAAATAAAACATGTGTCGAGGGACAACACAACAAATATGTCTTCACATGAGAGAGGTAGAGAAGAGAATGGAGTTTTAGGATGAAGAAGAAGGAAGTGATGTTAGATTTGGCAGGATATTACATCATAATAGGAGGATCTTAGTAAGGCACACAAAGTTAACTAGCCAAAACGCTAAATTGGGCTCACCGCGGCGGCTCGTGAGTGCTTGCGGGGCCAGCATGATTTTGCTTCTGCACCTGTGGAGATAGCAAAATTGCACACAGAGCCACAGGCGCGCCCATGTTTCAGCAAGCTTTTTTTTCCTTCCACACATGCCGAAACACGGGTGCACCTGCGGCTCCATGAGCAGTTTTGCTATCTCCGCAGGTACAGAAGCAAAATCGCGCTGGCCCCACAAGCACTCACAAGCCACAGCAGCAAGTGCAATTTAGTGTTCCGGCTAGCAGCCCACCCCTGCAGATAAGCCTCCAGGTGGCCTGAATGACTCTCTAAAAGAATGCAAATGACCAGCTGTCTGAAAGGAGTATAAAGGAGCCTACAAAACTTTTGCCAGACCAATCCTTGAATACAGTTCATCTGTCTGGAACCCATACCACATCTCGGACATCAACACCCTAGAAAATGTCCAAAGATACTTCACCAGAAGAGCCCTTTACTCCTCCACTCTAAACAGAATACCCTACGAAAGCAGACTATCAATCCTAGGTCTTGAAAGCTTAGAACTACGATGCCTAAAACACGATCTAAGTATTGCCCACAAAATCATATGCTGCAACGTCCTGCCTGTCAATGACTTCTTCAGCTTCAACCGCAACAACACAAGAGCACGCAACAAATTCAAACTTAATATTAATCGCTCCAAGCTTGACTGTAAAAAATATGACTTTAGCAATCGAGTTGTCGAAGCGTGGAACTCATTACCGGACTCAGTAGTGTCAACCCCTAACCCCCAACATTTCTCCCTTAGACTATCCACGATTGACCTCTCCAGGTTCCTAAGAGGTCAGTAAGGGGCATACATAAGTGCACTAGCCTGCCTTTCGTCCCCTGTCCAATTGTCTCTCCTTATCTCATATATCATAGATATCTTTTCTTCCTTTCATATATCTTCTCCTCTACTTTTATATCTTTTCTTTATATATAATACCTCATGTCTATCCTCTTCAATATGTATTGTGTATTGGACTAAATAAATAAATAAATAAATAAATAAATAAATAAATAAATAAATAAGTAAGTAAGTAAGTAAGTAAGTAAGTAAGTAAATAAATAAATAAATAATAAACAAACAATAAAATAAAATAAAATAAAATAAAATAAAATAAAATAAAATAAAATAAAATAAAATAAAATAAAATAAAATAAAATAAAATAAAATAAAATAAAATAAAATAAAATAAAATAAAATAAATCCATCCATTCTCCACCATCCAGCCACAGCTGAAGAAGCTTCTTGGCTGAGAAGTGAAACCTCTTCAAAGAAAAACCAGAAAGTCCAGTTGCCTCTTGAAAAAGCACCTTTGGGATTGCCAGGATTTAGTTTCAGTCTGTTGCTCCCCATCCTGACCTCAACAGCCTTCAGGCGCCAAGAGAGGTTGGTTGCAGCATCACTTAACTCCCCACAGGCAGAAACACACCACTGAATATCATCATAACACGTCTCACCATGCCGGATGAGATCATCCATCAACTTTATGGGGATGGTTTTTTTTTTTTTTTAAAGAAGTTTATTGAGTATTAAAAATTAGAAAAAAAGGGGGGAAAGGGAAGGGAAAAAAGGGAATGAGGAATAAAGGAAGGTCTTATATTCTACGTAGTTTGAAACGTATCCAAAAGTCAAAACAACAATTGTATATCTTTAAGTAATACACAGTTGGCCTTCTCCAGGTCCCGTCGACTAAACAATGTCGTTTGGCGGGACCCAGGAGAAGAGCCTTCTCTGTGGCGGCCCCGACCCTCTGGAACCAGCTCCCCCCCGGAGATTAGAACTGCCCCCACCCTCCTTGCCTTTCGTAAAGTTCTTAAGACCCATCTCTGCCGTCAGGCATGGGGGAACTGACACATCTCCCCCAGGCCTATACAGTTTATACATGGAATGTTTGTGTGTGTGTTTGCTTTTAATAATGGGGTTTTTAGTGTTTTTTAAATTATTAGATTTGTTCTTACATTGTTCTTGTTATTGTTGTGAGCCGCCCCGACTCTACGGAGAGGGGCGGCATACAAATCTAATAATAAATAAATAAGTAAGTAAGTAAGTAAGTAAGTAAGTAAGTAAGTAAGTAAATAAATAAATAAATAAATATAGTATAAAGTAAATAAATAAAGTAATGGAAGCAGTAAAGGGAAAGGAGTTTGTTAGGAAGAGGGAAAAGGGGAAGAGGGGAAGAGGAAAAAAGATGTCTGCTACCTGGCAGACATTTCGGAAGTATACGACTTTATAATTTAGTTATGTGGTGGGTGTATATGGTAAGGGGTAGTAGATTAGATGCAAAATTGTAGTTGTAAGTTTTGGTGTTTGTGTGGGGATGTAGATGTTTTTGTGATGCAAACCACATTAAAAAGTTATGTTGTAAAAGTCTATGTTTACCCTTCAGTTGTTTGTGATCAATATTTAATCTTACTCTATTATTGTTGTTTGTTTTTCGGTGGAACTTTAGAAGGCAAACCGAGTTTCTTGTCTTTGGAAAAGATTGTTAAGTATTTTTTTTTTTTTTGGTTAACCATTGGTACCATTTCTCCCATACCTTGTAGAAATCTGATTTGTTTTGAAGTTCCATTGTCACTTCATGGGGATGTTAAATAGGAGTGGAGAAAGCACCAGCTCCTATCAGTGTTCCCTCTAATTTTTTGGGGGGGTGGGCGGAAAAGTATAGTGTCTGAGCGGCAGTCTCTTCGGGACTGGGTGGCACAGAAATAATAAATAAATAAATAAATAAATAAATAAATAAATAAATAAATAAATAAATAAATAAATAAATAAATAAATAAATAAATAAATAAATAAATAAATAAACAAACAAACAAACAAACAAATAAACAAACAAACAAATAAAACACCGGCCCTGTTTTGCCTCAGAGAATTTCAAAATAAAATACTGTACTGTGTGTCTATAACAGTGAGCTCATAATAGGGCAACTCTATCAATATCAAAATGCCACTTAAATAGTTGAGCTAGTTTCAAACTAGATTTTGATTTTCTTTCTCTCTTCCTTACTCCCATTCTTTTTCTTTCTCTTTTCCTTCCTCTCTTTTTTCTATCTGTTTCTCTCTCTTCCTCTCTTCCTCTCTCTCTCCTTCCCTCTCACTCTTTCCCTCTCGGCTTCTGGGCAGGTTTGGAAAACTCTGAGTTGATGATGATTTTTAAGTGAGCAATTGCTCACTGCTCAGCTTAGAGGGAACTATGGCTCCTATAGACTCCACAAAGCATGGGCTAGAGATCAGACTTCTCATTGTTGATCAACTCCGACTGGAAACAGCCTTGAAGGAAGTAAACCTCTCCCAACCCCAGAGCCATTCAAGAAGGATATCATGGTTGGTGGTATCAAAAGCCATAGTGAGGTCAACAAGGCAAGGATAGCTGCACTGTCTCCATCCCATTCCATCAGACAGCATCAGCGGTGGGTTGCTCCTGGTTTGGCCCAGGTCAATTAACCCATAGCAGCGGCAGCGGGAGAGAGCCCTATTCGGTTGATTCAGCTTTCTTACATAACACGAATTAACAAGAATTGGATTTTATAAATTGGCCATTTTTACATTCCTCCTAGTCATAGTCAGAAGAGAGAGAGAGAGAGAGAGAGAGAGAGAGAGAGAGAGAGAGAGAGAGAGAGAGAGAGAGAGAGAGAAGGTCTCCCAAATTTTTCTCATGTACCATATATTGATTTAATCAGTGTTCTGCCAGGCTCTCTGATAGGAGCCTCCCGAAAATTCAAGGGTACAAATTTCAGATACACACAGATTTGAAAATTCAAAACAATGTTCTTTATCACAAAATTCAAAATAAACAAAGCACTCTTTTTGTATTGTAAAGAGCACTTGTCCCAAAACAAGTAGTCTGTACAATTTCCCTTAAGCAGTCATTAAGTACTTAGCTAGCAGCTGTGAAGAAACTTCACACCCCTTCTTCTTCCAACGAAGTGAGACACACACACACGTTGCTCTGCTTTGGTTTCAAAGGAGTGAAAAAGCAACAAAGTCCAGCAACACAAGATTCCTGACGAACTCTGATCAGATATTCTTCCACAACAGCCAAAACCACATGCTGCTATTTATAGCAGCAGCCCTAATTACTGGAGCCCCACCCAAACACAAGTGGCCTCCCTTATTTCCTGTAATATGTTCTTACTTGGTCTCTTCTATGCATAATTCTGCGCTTGCGTAGGTCCAAAACGTTTTCATCCAAATCAATGGAAGATAAGGGAGATTGACTGCCTGGGCTGTGTGCCAAGCCCTCCTCTGCCGAGTCACTCCCACCTTCTTCTTCATCCAAGGAAACTAAACTCTGAACTGATTCTGTCGGCAATAACACAGGCCTGTGACATGTTGAATTTTCCCCTGCATCCACCTCCCCATTCCCTGGGGCAGGAGCTGGGCCAGAGCCAACCACAACAATCAGGGACCAAATTAAAAAGATCAAACATAATGATGGGTTCAGGGTTGGGGCAACTGAGTCCAACCCAACTATGGGTAGACCTAGCAGAAAGATCTTCCCCATTTTTCATGACTTTGCTATGTATAGTCTTAATTTCTTGGACTGCAAAGGTGTTGGGGGACAGATATACTTTCAGACTGGCAAGATTCTGTTGATGTAACCCTACAAAAAAGTGGAGCTATTTCTGCTGGGCATGCTTCCTCTCGTCTTGAGTGTTTTTCTGGTGAGACTGGTCTATCAGGGCAACCTGATCTGCCCAAATATGGGTCAGAGCACACCGCTTCCCTTGTCTTGACTTACAAGGCTGACATAGCCTATAGCCTATACAGTGTTCCCTCGATTTTCTCAGGTTCGAACTTCGCAAATAGCCTATACCATGGTTTTTCAAAAAATATTAATTAAAAAATACTTCGCTGGTTTTTTTTCTATACCACGGTTTTTCCCGCCCGATGACATCATATGTCATTGCCAAACTTTCATCTGCCATTGCTGATTGGCCGAAATCTCGGCCAATCAGCGTTATTATTGCAAAAAAATAATTATTGTTAATAAACAATTATGGTTATAAATATCAGGATCACTAAGTGTCTTATTCAATGGTGAATACCAGTGAAGGGAATGGGAAATGGTAATTTAGGGGTTTAAAGAGTGAGGGCTGGGGTTATTTTCTCTGTTATTATTTAGGTGCTTTTTACCATATGCTTTAAATCAAGAGTCACTTCTCTTCTCTCTTTTGTTTCTCTCTCTTTCCTCTCATTCTCTGCCTCAATCATTTTCTTGTTTCTCTTTTTTTCTCCTCTTTTTTCTATCATTTCTCTCTCTCTCTTCCTTCCTCTCTTCTCTCTCTCTTCCTTTCTTTCTCTCTCTCACTCTCTCTCGCTTGCTTTCTTCCCCTCTCTCTCTATCCATTCCTCTCTCTCTCTCTCTCTTGCTTTCTTTCTCTCTCTTTCTCTCTCTCTCTTTCTCTCTCCCCCTCTTGCTCTCTCTCTTTTTCTCACTTTCTCTCTCCCTTTCTCTTTTTATCTTGCTCTGTCTGTTGCTCTCTCTCTCTTTCTCTCTCTTGTTCTCTCTCTCTCTTGTTTTCTCTGTCTCTCACTCACTCACTTTCTCTCTCACACACTCTTTCTCTCTCTTGTTTTTTTCTCTCTCTCTTGCTTTCTCTCTCTCTTGTTCTCTCTTTCTTCCCCCTCTTTCTTTCTCTCTTTTTCTCACTTTCTATCTCCCTCTCTCTTTCTTTCTTTCTATCTCACTCTGTCTGTTGCTCTCTCTCTCTCTCTCTCTCTTTCTCTCTCTCTTTCAGCGAAGTGGCTGTGAGAGCACTTTCTCCGAGCGCTTCGGGAACGCCTGCCCCGCCTCTCCTGCAGCCCCCTTGCTGACAGCCTGGGATGAAAGTGCTCCCAGTGAAGGGGCTGCGGGGGAGGGGGCATTCCTGAAGCGCTCGGAGAAAACCTGCTCACAGCCCCCTTGCTGGGAGCGGGGATGAGGAGGAGGAGAAGCTACAGCCACCACCGCCGCTGCAGCCACCGTTGCAGAAGGAGCTGCGCCCCAAGGCGGGAGGTGGAGGATGAGAAAGCCGGAGAGAGAGGGGCAGATTGGGTGGACGGGGGGCAGTGGCGAGAGGCCAGGGGCACCAGAGGTAGACATAGGTGATGAGAGAAGGAAAGGGAGCCCCCCCCTGCCCCCCCCGCCACGGATGGGCCGGTGCCGAGCCTCTCAGTTGTGGCCTCCCTGCTGCCCCCCCGGCAGGCTGGCAGGGGGATGGGGGGTGCGCGTGCATGCACACCCGATGTTCAAAATAAGAAAAAACCTTCATCGCTCCCCACCTCCAATGCCCAGCTCCGTTGCGCGGCCTTGGAAAAGGATGCACGCAAGGTAGTTTTTGGGCGTGCGGGCGCACAGGCGCGCACTTTAAAGGGAACATTGGTAACAGGAGCTCACTCGGTTATGCAGTGTTGGCACATACACGCATGCTATCACACCTACACACACTTCTTTTGGCACATGAACCCAAAAAGGTTCGCCATCGCTGCTCTATACAATACACAAATTAGAGCTGGAATCTCTGTAGTTGTAGATGATATAAATAGATAATGATAGAAACCTGTAGTGGCTAGTAGCAAAGGAAAATTGGTTTGTGTATGCTCATAGTCTTTATACCTTCTGCCCTTCCTTGTTGAGAAATGCCAGAAAATTAAAGACACTTCCGTCGTTGCTCCCAAAGCCAAATCTATCCTAGAAGTGTTAATCATATACCGTGTTTCCACGAAAGTAAGACAGTGTCTTACTTTCTTTTTACCCCCAAAAGCCCCACTACGTCTTACTTTCGGGGTATGTCTTACATTGGAAAAAAATTGAAAGGGTCGCGTTCCCGAAGGCATCTCCCCAGAGTCCAGAAGGGCACGCGTGGAGCCGCAGACGCGTGTTGGGGAAGTGTGTGTTTGGAGGGGAGGAACCGCTCTGCGCAGTTGGGCAGCCCCACCTGCCTGCCGGAAAGGAGGCGGGCGAAGGAGGGCGCAGCTCCGGCCGCTCGCCTCGGAGCCGGTCGGCCTCGCTGGCCGCTTGCAGCCGAGCCTCGGCAGGGGAAGAGGCGTTGGCGCTGCGGCGAGGCGAAGGCGAGGGGCGCGCGGGGAGCTTGGAAGCGACGTCATCGGGCTCCCTCCCGGCAATACCCCCGTGTTTCCCTGAAAGTAAGAGATATGTCTTACTTTCGGGGTACGGCTTATGTTAGCCGACCCCCCTGAAACCCCCGATACGTCTTACAATCGGGGGTGTCTTACTATCGGGGAAACAGGGTACCTTTTTTTAAAAAAAAAATTATTTGTTGCAATGATGCCTGCCACAAAGAAATCTGAGCGTGGGCAAGACCCATCTGCTTCCTCTACTTTGGGTAGATTCCAGCATCTGTTGCTCCAAGCAGCAGATATTGTTTCATTACACAATCTGGAAGGGTGTCCCTTCAGACAGACAATCGTTTCCTTCCAAGCCCTGAATTGAGATGCTTACAACTGCTGATTCATTTTGTAAACTGTGTAGGACTTCCTTTGTCTAAATAAAGGGGCTTAGTCATCGTGACGATCAAATCACAAAATAAAATATGGAAAGAGTGAATGGATCAAGAGAAAGAGCAAACCTTTCTTCTCACAGTCACTCGTGCCCTTTTCACCTCGTGGTTAGATTATTGCAACGCACTCTTACTTATCTATCTATCTATCTATCTATCTATCTATCTATCTATCTATCTATCTATCTATCTATTTATTAGATTTGTATGCCGCCCCTCTCCGTAGACTCAGGGCGGCTAACAACTGCAATAAAACAACATATAACAAATCTAATATTTAAAATAACTAAAAACCCTTATTAAAAACCAAACATACACATAAATATACCCTGCATAAATTGTATAGGCCTGGGGGGAATGAATATCACAATTCCTCCATGCCTGACGACAGAGGTGGGTTTTGAGGAGCTTACGAAAGGCAAGGAGGGTGGGGGCAATTCTGATCTCTGGGGGGAGTTAATTCCATAGGGTCGGGGCCACCACAGAGAAGGCTCTTCCCCTGGGTCCCGCCAAATGACATTGTTTAGTCAACGGGACCTGGAGAAGGCCAACTCTGTGGGACCTAATCGATCACTGGGATTCGTGTGGCAGAAGGCGGTCCTGTAGATATTCTGGTCCGATGCCATGAAGGGCTTTATAGGTCATAACGAACACTTTGAATTGTGACCGGAAACTGATCGGCAACCAATAGAGACTGCGGAGTGTTGGTTTGACATAGGCATACCTAGGGAAGCCCATGATTGCTCTCGCAGCTGCATTCTGCATGATCTGAAGTTTCTGAACAATAAGTCTGGGGAACCCCACCGCCAGCCTGGCTACCTCCTCGAGCAGCACAGGCAGGGCTGTTGACACGCAGCTGGGAGGCAGGTACATGAGTAACAAGCCCACCTGTACCCCTGAAGAGTATTCAGAGACTACAGTTGGTCCAGAATGCAGCCCCACGAGCTGTTGTGGGTGCACCTAGGTACACCCACATTACACCCAGTGAATTTCTGTAAATTTTTTTACTACTACACCGTTGGCGTGTATATTTTGTGGGTGTGGCTTGCCAGCTATGTGACCAGGTGGAAGTGGCTTTGTGATCATGTGACAGGGGTGGTTTAAAGGTCATGTGACTGCCTTAAGGGTGGCCAAACTGACGTCACTCACACCAAGAGTTTGGGTTAGGGTGCCTGGCCTTTCCTCACCTCAAAGAGATACAATTTCCCTATCTATTTACAATTACAGTAGTACCTCTAGATACGAGCTGCTCCACGTGCGAGTATTCCAAGTTACAAGCCACGACGTGAACGAAATTTCTGTTCGACACCCGAGCTCAAATTCGGGATACAAGCCGAGCTTCCACTAGGTGGCGCAAGAATCTCTTTGCTTCCGGTTATCTCGGCGTGAAAAACAAAGTCTAAAGGCATTCATTCGAGATGCGAGTTGATCGACTTACGAGCTCAGGTCTGGAACGAATTAAACTCGTATGTCGAGGTATCACTGTACTGAACATCCAAAATATACTATTTAATTCTATGTATATATGTCATATGTGTACATACATATTACACACAGGCACACAAAAATATACATTATCTACTGTATAAACTGTATGTGTATGTATACACAAACACATACACACACACGTACACACAGCTCTTCTAAAATTATACACATTCAACCTCATTTACTGCAATAGGAAAAACACACCCAGAGCCCAGAAGGGAAAAAAAGAAAAGAATTCAATTTTTTCTATCGTTTCCGCATACCTGACCAATTTTTTTCTATCAGTTCTGCATACTTGACCATACCCATAGGAGGCCATCACTGGTTACACCTATCCTCCACGGATTGCACTGCTTCTCGATTAATCAGCAGGTGCAATTCTATGAGTGGTTCGTTACCTTTAAAGCCCTACATGGCTTAGAGCCAGACTATTTACGAGGTCACCTCCTACCATATAGCTCTCAACGATCGATAAGGGCCCATAGGGTTGTTCTTCTCCGGGTCATGTCCACTAAACAGTGTCAGCTGGTGGGTCCACAGGGAAGGGCCTTCTCTGTGGCTACCCCAGCTCTCTGGAACCAGCTACCTCCTGAGATCCAGACTACCCCTAACCTACTGGCCTTCAGGAAAGCTGCGAAGACCTGGGGCCGTTGATCGGATGGTGTACCATTGAGATCCGGCCATAAATGGCATGTATGTTTTCTAACTGTGGAGTTCAAATGGTTTTTAGATTGGTTATTTTTAGAGCTTTTCATATTATGTATATGTTTTGGTCTTTGTTGTGATCTGCCTAGAGTCCCTAAGGAGACTTTATTTATTTAATAAATAAATAAAACAAAAAGAGGTGCAAAGTTTAAAGAACCATGGGCAATGTATTATTATTATTATTATTTATTAGATTTGTATGCCGCTCCTCTCCTTAGGCTGGGGGCGGCTTACAGCAATGATAAAAACAATATATAATAACAAATCTAATAGTTGGAATCTAAAATAACAATCATACATTTTAAAAAGTCTAAAAAACAAGAAACCCCAATATATAAAAACATACATACAGTCATCATATACAAAAAACTATATAGGCAGGGGGAGATGTTTCAGTTCCCCCACGCTTGATGGCAGAGGTGGGTTTTAAGGAGTTCACGAAAGGCAAGGAGGGTGGTGGCAGTTCTAATCTCTGGAAGGAGCTGATTCCAGAGGGTCGGAGCCGCCACAGAGAAGGCTCTTAATAATAATAATAATAATAATAATTTATTAGATTTGTATGCCGCCCCTCTCCGAAGACTTGGGGCGGCTCACAACATGATAAAAACAGTATTATACAGGCACAAATCTAATATTAAAAAAACCTAAAAACCCTATCATAATTAAAAACCAAACAGCACTTACATACCAAACATAAATTATAATAAGCCTGGGGGAAAGGTGTCTCAAATCCCCCATGCCTGGCGGTATAGGTGGGTCTTAAGTAGTTTACGGAAGACAAGGAGGGTGGGAGCAATTCTAATCTCCGGGGGGAGTTGATTCCAGAGGGCCGGGGCCGCCACAGAGAAGGCTCTTCCCCTGGGTCCCGCCAAATGATATTGTTTAGTTGACGGGACCCGGAGGAGACCAACTCTGTGGGACCTAACCGGTCGCTGGGATTCGTGCGGCAGAAGGCGGTCTCGTAGATACCCTGGTCCGGTGCCATGAAGGGCTTTATAGGTCATGACCAACACTTTGAATTGTGACCGGAAATTGATCCGCAACCAATGCAGACTGCGGAGTGTTGGTGTAACATGGGCATACCTGGGGAAGCCCATGATAGCTCTCGCAGCTGCATTCTGCACGATCTGAAGTTTCCGAACACTTTTCAAAGGTAGCCCCATGTAGAGAGCATTACAGTAGTCGAATCTCGAGGTGATGAGGGCATGAGTGACTGTGAGCAGTGACTCCCGGTCCAAATAGTGATGTATGGATGAGACAAATAGGTAATATCATCAGCACATTAGCTACAAGCTTAAAGAGCACCAAGGACCCTTTCATTTCTGCAAATATTCTTTATTGGTACATAAAGATCAATTTGCACAAAATAAGCAAGTTTGTACGTTTACTGTTTTTATTATTTTCAAGGTGGAATTTGCATGGTTGCGGCAAGGAATCTGGTAACGCTAAACAATACGAACAGTATACTCTCTTAGATGGCATTCGAAGTATGTTAGTATCTGTGCCAGGGAGATAGAAATACAATATATGAAGTAGTTGCGCTGACATGAATTGGCTCTGCATTTCAAACGAAACAACAGCTGCTGATTGCGTCCAATCTGCTTTAAGGATTAAATCTAGAATAGTACATGGCATTTGTTCCCCTTGGAAAGAATGATAAAGCGAGAACTCTTTTGCCACCTAATGGCAAGCTGTATTAGTAGGTTAGCTGTTTTAACAGGTGAATTGAATATTTATTTATTTATTTATTTATTTATTTATTTATTTTGTCCAATACACAATGAGGGTTTTAGTAGGTATATATCTATATACACATAGTAAAATACATGATGAAGGTTATAGAGGAGATACTCATAGTAAAATATATCTAAGAAATAATAGAAAAAAAGGCATAGTAATAGAACATATCAATGAAAGAATGGAAGAAGAGATATAGGAATAGAAGAAAGGTGTAGGAGATATAGGAGAGCAATAGGACAGGGGACGGAAGGCACTCTAGTGCACTTGTACTCGCCCCTTACTGACTTCTTAGGAATCTGGAGAGGTCAACCGTAGATAATCTAAGGGTAAAGTGTTGGGGGTTTGGGAATGACACTACGGAGTCTGGTAATGAGTTCCATGCTTCGACAACTCTGTTACTGAAGTCATATTTTTTCACAGTCACGTTTGGAGTGGTTAATATTAAGTTTAAATCTGTTGTGTGCTCTTGTGTTGTTGTGGTGGAAGCTGAAGTAGACGTCGACAGGCAGGACGTTGCAGCATATGATCTTGTTGCCCTAGGTCAGCTCCAGTGTGCATGCACACATTGGCCAGCTGATTTTTGGCCTTGGAGAAAGCCCTTTTCGCCCTCCCCAGGCTTCAGGAGGTTTCCCCTGAAGTTTCCGAAGTTTAAAAAATGGCCCAATAGGCAAACAGGAAATCAGTTTTTCCAAACTTCTGCTTTGCCTGCTGGGTTGTTTTTCGCACTCTGGAGGCTTCAGAGAAAAATGGCCCAAGGGAGGGGTTGTGGCTAGCACCCACACACGGTCTCATTTTTTGCATGCAAGAAGAAAAAGGTTTGCCTTCACTGCTCTAAAGGGTCAGCATGACAATTCTCTCCATAGTCATAGCTATCTTATCTTGTCCTCTGGTAGTTTCACCCCTGGGCCACGTTCTTATCTTACCGCATTATAGTCTGACCATGAGTGTTCCAGTGGCCTGGCCTTGGGTGTCTTCCAGTAAGGATTCTCTCACGTCATTCTAATTTGTTTTATATCTGGGCGCCGCCTCACAGTCCCTCTTTTTTTTAAGCCTTAAAGTTTTGGATTTTTTTTTATTCACCTCACCTCACCTTCTTCCTTCGGCAGCGACTGTCCTCCTCCCCTTCTTCTTCCTCCTCCTCCCACCCAAATTGCGAGCTTTTATTTCTTTCCTAATGGGTTTGCACGCATTATTTGTTTTTACATTGATTCCTATGGGGAAAATTGCTTCTACTTAAGGACTTTTTTACTTAAGAACCTGGTCACGGAACAAATTAAGTTCTTAAGTAGAGGTACCACTGTACTTTAGGAAATATTACAAAGGCAGATAAATAAAATAAAATAAAATAAAATAAAATAAAATAATAAAATAAAATAATAAAATAAAATAATAAAATAAAATAATAAAATAAAATAAAATAAAATAAAATAAAATAAAATAAAATAAAATAAAATAAAATAAATTCAGAGCCTAAACTCCCTGCCCCAGCAGATATTTGGTGCCCGATTCAGAAGGACTGGGCCAGCTTATCTGAAAAACAAAACACCTTCAACTCAGTATTGGGCTGCTCCCGGTTTGCCTGGGATCGCCTTTCACACGTGCTCCTGTGCTCTCACACACAAGATTTTACTTTCGTGCATGCATGAAAGCAAAGAAATAGGCGAAAACCACCAAAATCTCACACATGCGAACATCCTCGATTTTGCCGATTTCTTAGCTTCTGCAAATGCGCGGAAGCAAAATCTCATGCAGGGGTGCGCACGCCTCCAGGACCGATCCGGTAGGGAAAGGTAAGTGCGGCCCTTCACTGCTTCAGCTTCAAGATAATGGGGTTAAGACATGACCCTCTAGGACATAAGCCTCTAGAGTCTCGGTGGTGCATTGGTTAAAGTACAGCACTGCAAGCTACTTCTGCTGAACATAGAGTCGAGGTGGCGCAGCAGGTAGAGTGCTGAACTGAAGGCCACTGAAGCTGACTGTAGATCTGAAGTTCAGCAGTTCAAATATCATTCACCGGCTCAAGGTTGACTCAGCCTTCCATCCTTCCGAGGTGGGTAAAATGAGGACCCGGATTGTGGGGGCAATAGGCTGGCTGTGTTAAAAAGTGCTATTGCTAACATGTTGTAAGTCGCCCTGAGTCTAAGGAGAAGGGCGGCATAAAAAAAATCAAATAAATAAAAAAAATAAAATCAGCTGCCAGTAGTTTGGCAGATTGAATCTCACCAGGCTCAAGGTTGACTCAGCCTTCCATCCTTCCATGGTCGGTAAAATGAAGACCCAGATTGTTGGTGGCAATATGCTTACTCTCTGTAAACTGCTTAAGAGAGGGCTGTAAAGCACTGTGAAGCAGTATATAAGTCTAAATGCTAAATGCTATAATAGGATTATCTAGCAACAGGGCTCAATGCATTACAAAATCACCTGAGGGACATTGTATCAGCCCAAGGTTCAACCAAACTTGATTCAAAGAAACAAGACTCCACATGGCCCCATGGGAATCTGACCGCAGCCAATAGAATACATGCCTTTGCCACAGGAACAGGAAGCTCAAGGGCATGGCCCAAGAGAAGGTATAAATAACTCCACTCCATGTGGTCAGCTAACCCAGAATCACACGTGCTTGGTGGTTCTGCTTAAACTGTTAAACCATCTTTCCAATCATCCTCCATGTTTCCAGTGTCTTTCTCCCCACTTGGAACTAAATCCAGATGGATATTTCTCCCAATGCTGTCCTAGAACTAGAAGGTTGTCAAAATAGCCATGCTTGGACTTATGAAGGAGATGGTTGTCCCATTGCTTTGAAGAGGGTGTGTGTGTGTTTTCATTCTTGTTCACGGATAAGATTCTCATTCAAATGTTTTGCACAGCTCTGGTATGTGTACTATTGAGCACCATTTACACAGGCTTCTAAATAAAAATGTAGAAGTTATTTACTGCTCCCTTGTCCTTGAACTATTTCAAGGAATGTCTTTGAAGGAATCTCCTTCATCTAAGCGATGCCCCGACTTCTGCTGATCCTAGCTAGGGAGGCAGCTGTGTTCTCCTTGCTCGGAGTGCCACAGTGCCAGCAACTGGGATTTAAGATTTCAAATTTACACATTTGAATGGCTACAGTTGTGTCCCCCGAAATGATTGAATAAACACAACTCAGTCTATGGAATGCATTCAACATAAGCCATACTTTAGAAATCACATTCACTGAGTTCGCAGAACACAATTGGCGAGTTCACATAGTGTAGTTACAGTTCATGTAACCATTATTTACTCAATCTCATTCTCTGGATTTGCATGGCCCAGTTGATTGACTGATCACCATACACAGATCATGGATCATAAATTCCATTGGCTGAAATTGGATCATATGAAATGAAATTGCATGAGAGAGAGAGAGAGATTTGAATTTGAGCTTGTATTATGATTGGTTGTCAGACTCCTATTGGGCCATGCATGGGTAACTTTGTAAGTTGTCCCAAGCTTGGTTGTATCTTTATTTTTATTTTATTTATTTATTTATTTAGTCCAATACACAATGAGGGTTTTAGTGAGTATATATCAATATACACATAGTAAATACATGATGAAGGTTATAGAGGAGATACTCATTACTGATGTAATGAAGGGGCTTTGGACAATTCTTATTATGGCTTAATGGCTTTGTCCTGGTTTGGATCTTGATTGAGAGCTAATGTCCTGAAGGCCATGTCTTTTGTACTATAGAAAAGCTAGCCCAGCCTTTGTCTTGTACGTAAGTTGGTACCAAAATATATCTGTGTTGGGGGGAGCTAAAGCTGGGTGGCACAGTGGTTAGAGTGGAGTACTGCAAGCTTCTGCTGATCATCGGCTGCCAGTTTGGCAGATTGAATCTCAGTAGGCTCAAGATTGACTCAGCCTTCCATCCTTCCAAGGTCAGTAAAATGAAGACCCAGATTGTTGGGGGGCAATATGCTCTCTGTAAACTGCTTAGAAGGGGCTGTACAGCACTGTGAAGTGGTATATAAGTCTAAATGCTATTGCTATTGTTTCTCCTTTAGGGAAAATATAATATTCTGCCTTTTTAATAATTTGTAGAATATTTCATTTTCCTAGGAGAGGATGCTAACTTCCTACACTAGTTTATAGTTCAGTGTATCAGTACCACTTTTTATTTGGTTACTTGATGTTCCCAAGAACTGTCACTCTGAAAGAGCACTTATATGAGTATCTTTGGATATGATGATTAACACTTTGGGAAACGTACCCGTAGTCCAATACACATGGAGGATGATGGCGGTGGTGATGGGTATATGAATCAAGGTTTTTATTCCCAATATGCTTGCAAGCTAAGTTAGTGACCCTTGGTTATGTTTCCTCTGGCTTAAAAGGTCAGTGCGTTGAGCAAACTGTTGGAACAGCCAGTTTAAGCTTACATGGAGGAACCCCTGCCAAACGTGAGTTTTAAAGCAAAGCTTGCCTTAAAACCATTTCCATGCGGACACATGACTGTTAAGCCCCCATATTGAGACTTTACCATTCCTGTAATTTTGGGGGAGGACTCGACGCTTCCAAACAATTTAGGAAAAGCAACCCCTTGAGGGCCGGATTCTTGTCAAATACCCTTCTCCCATTCCGTTTTATTAATTCCTTAGCACCATTAAGGTTTTTTTTTATAAAGCCCGTCGCTCTGAAGCTGATGAAAAATAGGTGGGTTGATCAGCGTACGCGTTAGGCAAAAGTTGGCTCTTCTATGACAATGCGGACTTCAACTCCCAGAATTCCTGAGGCAGCATGATTGGCTCGGGAATCCTGGGAGTCGAAGTCCCACAAGTCATACAAGAGCCAACTTTGCCTACCCCTTGGCCCTACACCCGCCACGTCCAGTGGTTCAGCCCAACGGACACCCTTTTTCGCTCCGGCCAAGAGTGAAATGCTCCGACCTTTGCAAACCCTTCTTAAAAACTCTTGCGCGCGCTTCTTCCCCCGCCCTCCTCCCCACCGCGCGCGGGAGGGCTCCTTCGACGCTCTGGGGCTTCTTTGCCTTCTTTTCTCCTCCTGCCATTTCTAGCGGCGGAAGCGACGCTCCGCCAGGGGAACCGGAGCTTCCGGTGCTCAAGCCATAGTGGGCCGGCTAGAGATGGAGAAGCTTGGGGGAAGGTGATTTTTTTCTTCTTCTTCTCTTTCTCTCTCTCTCCCTATTTCTTTCTTTCTCTCTCTCTCTGTCATTTTTCCCCCTCATTCCGGGTTACACCCGTCGAGTCGGCGGTCTGGTGGCCGAGGCTGCCTCTCTGGGAAAGCGACGTCTAGTCCCGTCCGGCCTTCTCTCTCCGCTTTGGGTGAGCGCAGAGGAGCCGGGCGTTGTTTACATGGGGGGGGGGGATAGAGGGGGGAGGCTCTGCTTTTCCTGAGGCTCTCGTGGAAGGGCAGGCGGCCCTGATTGCCCGACCGAGGCGGCCCTGATTCCTCCCTGCCTGGAGGCCGAAGAATAAAAAGGAGTTGGGGGGGGAAGCTGGGTAGGAATTCGGGTTGGTGGGGGTTAGGTGGGGGGTGGGAGTTTAGGACGAATCGCTATTTATTATTTATTTATTATTTATTTATTAATTATAGAATAGAATTCTTTATTGGCTAAGTGTAATTGGACACACAAGGAATTGTGTCTGGTGCATATGCTCTTTGTCAAGAATCATGAGGTACAACACTTAATGATTGTCACAGGGGTCAAATAAGCAATGAGGAAAAAATCGATATTAATAAAAATCTTAGGATACAAGCAACAAGTTACAGTCATACAGTCCTAAGTGGGAGGAAAAGGATGATAGGAATGATGAGAAAAAACTAGTAGAAATAGAAGTGCAGACTTAGTAAAAAGTTTGACAGTGTTGAGGGAATTATTTGTTTAACAGAGTGATGGTGTTCGGGGGAAAATGTTCTTGTGTCTAGTTGTCTTGGCGGACAGTGCTCTGTACCGACGTTTTGAGAGTAGGAGTTGAAACAACTTGTGTCCAGGATAGGAGGGGTCAGTAAATATTTTCACAGCCCTCTTTTTGACTTGTGCAGTATACAGGTCCTGGCAGCAATTTTATTAAATAAATTTGTATGCCGCCCAATCCCGAAGGACTGGGTGGCTTACAACAATAAGATAGTACAGTATAACCTTATGATTCTCAACAGTAATTCGAATTAAACAGACCTTGCAGGGAGCTTTTGGATTAAAAAAAAAAAGGATATTGGGGAGGGGGTGATGGTGGGAGAATTAAAATAAAAACCAGTTGTGGGATATATAGCAGAGTATTTTAAAAATAATAATAATCATGCAGTTATTTTTCTCTTTACCCAGGAAAGATTCCATCGCTTCTATTGTTGTCGGATGATATTTTAAAACAATTTAAACATTGAAAACAATGTAAACTAAATAAGAGTAAAAAAAATGACCCTATCATTCTTTAAATTGCCTTTGTCTACTACTACAAAATTTGGTTACTGGAATATATCAGTGTGACCTGCTTTAAAATAATGTACAAATGCAACTGCTGCATCAGTGTAGACTAGATAATAAATGTAAGGGTGAATGAATTAAATTAATATGAACGTGCAGAGCCAAGGGTGTTCTTAACTTTTATTCATATTTCTGCACAATGGTGGGGGACAGTGGAGGAGTCTAACAAGAAATTTTCTTCTTCCTGGTGAACTTTGACATGGTAAATAACAGAAACAGAGTGGTCCAAAAAATTTGGGCCAGGATTGCTTTTATGAGCTTTCTTGTTGCAGTTTTCAATAATGGTAAAAAATGGTAATGGCATGACTATATAAACCACTGCAATTCAGTTTTTAAACACAGATTAAACCTAGACCATAGAAAATCCCATTCAACTAAAGAATGTTACTTTTATAATAGTCTTTAAAGAATGTGTGAGTAGTGAACTGATGATGATTTATAGTGAAAACTGCTACAATTAAAATTGAAAGTTCTTTAATTTTAATGCAGCAGGCTATTGGTTAATTTTGTTGAAATGTTTCAATCTCTGAGCATTTTTAAATTAGTCTTGGCTTTAGTTATTTCAAAATATAGCATTTCTGGACAACATTTTTTGTTTAATACTATATTATTTATTATAGTGTAGAAATTTTTGGTTACACAACTATAGTTTTAAATGAAGTTGGTCCAAATTTGTGCTAGCTGAAGAGGTGAAGATATTTAATTATTAACAGCATTTCCTGTTGCTCTTCAGCCAAAGAAAGGCTCCTAGGGCATCCTACGGGATTTCATTGTGTAAATATTTGTGCACACAAAATTACACTTTTCTTTTCGGCATGGTGAGACATTATAAAAAAGATTTTAAAGTCAAAGCAAATGCTGATTAAATGTACTATAGTGTACCAGAAAGTACATCTATTCTTCCAAGACTTCCAAGTCCAATGTTACCCTAACGCTCAGCAAAAGCAAGAATCTTGTGATGCTTGAAATGAAAAAAATTAATATTTCATAAGCTTTCACGGTATTTCCTGGGTTCATCAACAGCTTAAATATATCTGGGGTAAGGAATGATGATGAAGAAGAGCACTTTGCAGGATGCTACCTTATTTTATAGATTAAAAATATAGTTTGAATATAAAAGTTAAAAGAAAACCTGGCAGGCACTAATAGACATTCAAAAGCTGCAAGGACAATAGTGGAGGTCATTAAGAAATCTTCCAACTATGTATTTAAATAAGATATTTTGAATACCAATTGGTATTATATAATTTAGCAATTCGTAATGGGGAATGTTAAATGCTTCGAATGCATTTTTGTGGTTCAACCAAAAATGATTTAGATTTTATTTTAGGTATCTGTTCTGTAAATCTTTTGAGTTTGCAAGTAAGTCTAGAAAACTGTAGTTGGAGATTTTAATTAATTTTGGATTGGAATAATATTTTAAGAGAAAAAAGGCTAGCTGCCAGCACTGGAATGTTCTTTATGGAAACCACTGGGAATTTTATTCAGTGAATATATAGATACAATTAAATCTCAGTGAGTACCATTATACTTTTTATCAGTCATATATGACATGTTTCAAGATGGAACCATTTCTTTAAACTTTGGAATTCAAAGTTTGATCGAAGAGATGCAGTGGAAACAGGAAAATAAACACATAGAAACATAGAAGATTGACAGCAGAAAAAGATCTCATGGTCCATCTAGTCTCCCCGTATTTTATCTTAGGATAGATATATGTTTATCCCAGGCATCTTTAAATTCAGTTACTGTGGATTTACCAACCTCGTATGCTGGAAGTTTGATCCAAGCATCTACTACTCTTTCAGTGAAATAATATTTTCTCATGTTGCTTCTGATCTTTCCCCCAACTAACCTCAGATTGTGCCCCCTTGTTCTTGTGTTCACTTTCCTATTAAAAACACTTCCCTCCTGAACCTTATTTGATCCTTTAACATATTTAGATGTTTCGATCATGTCCCCCCTTTCCCTTCTGTCCTCCAGACTATACAGATTGAGTTCATTAAGTCTTTCCTGATAAGTTTTATGCTTAAGACCTTCCACCATTCTTGTAGCCCGTCTTTTGACCCGTTCAATTTTGTCAATATCTTTTTGTAGGTGAGGTCTCCAGAACTGAACACAGTATTCCAAATGTGGTCTCACCAGCGCTCTATACAGTGGGATCACAATCTCTCTCTTCCTGCTTGTTATACCTCTAGCTATGCAGTCAAGCATTCTACTTGCTTTCCCTACCGCCTGACTGCAATGTTCACCCATTAACACAATAAACTATTGCCTCCTGGTTTGAGATGTGAAAAGTAGGATTCTTTGAGAATATTTCATAGTAATTTACAATGAAATTCTCAACCTATGGCATTTTGGTATTGTGCTATATACTTAAAAACGCCCATACACCAAACTTGCACCCACCATGAATTCGTGCATATAACCTGGTTGGGTTGACCAGTAGGGTGGGTGTTTTAGGCTCTATATTATTTTAATATAATAATATAATTGTTATTATAATTATTATATTATTACTACCCAAGTAGTAAAGTGTTGGGTTTTGGTTTTCTTTGCTGCCAGTTCATTCAGGGACGTGCTGCAGGGGGGTGCGTGCGTGCGTGTGTGTTGAAGTGCAGTACTTTAAAAAGGATGCACAGGTGCAGAAGCTAAAAAGATGGTGGCACCTATGGTGCCTCCGGGAGAACTGACTGAAGGACATGGCAGGCCTGGGTCGCTGCCAGTTCTATTGACCCAAACTGCCAAATTACTACCAGTTCTATAGAACGGGTCTGAACCAGGAGGAACCCACCTCTGAAGTAGTAGTAGGAAGTTAAAGTTTAAGTATGTTAAACTATTATTAAATTACCTCCCCAAATTTTAAGGGGTTTGGATATTATGCTTGGATTGTGGTAAAAGCAATTATATGGACTATACCACATCCTGTATATAGGAATGAGTAAGGGAATATTTTGAAGAAAACAACACAAATTCACAGTGTTATTTATAATTGTCTGGGCCCTGGTTTTTCATACATCTTTTGTATTCTTGAGAGGAGCAGACTCTAAAAATTGCTTTAATGAAATTTGTCCACATTCAGCCTTTGAGCTAGCTTTTCTTGGCAGAGATGCAAAATTGAAGAATGGGATTTCCTGTGGTCAAGATTTAATGTGTGTTCAAAAACTGAATTGCGGTGATTTATATAGTCATGCCATTACTATTTTTTACCATTATTGAAAACTGCAACAAGAAAGCTCACAAAAGCAATCCTGGCCCAAATATTTTGGACCATTCTGAACTAGGGGTTGGGGTTTTTGTTTTTTATTATCCTATTAAATTGTCTCAAGCCTATTTTAGATTCATAGGTTGTATTTAAATATAATTTTAGGCATTTGGGTTTTATTGAATAGTATGGAATGAACTTGTGCTTTTTTCAACTTATTAATTTAATTTAGTAAAATATCATTTAGGAAATATTGTTTAGAAGATAGCTGTGAACACGCTAGATCCCTAGATTTTGTGTTGAGAATTCTGGGCCCATCATACATAATCGGTGATAATTAACAAAATTAAAATTTAGTAACTGCTTATGGTTTCAGAGGAATACACACTCTCATGAGAGAAAGTAATGTTCAGTTAATGTAATATGTAAAATATCGTTTGGTTTTATATTAATTTTTTGCAACAGAATTTTATGCTTTGGAAATTACAGGTGAATTTTATGCTGTTTTCCCTGTTACTTGGAGTTATTGCTTAATCTTCATTTCCAGGCCCCGTATAAATCACTGCATACAGCTTTTGCATATGTGAAGACAAGAGATAACCTGTATGAGTGAAAATGTAGAGTAAGAAAGGTTTTAAGCCGTTGAATACTAGTGTGGTTGGTATAAAGTATTTTGTGTGACAGTCTTGAATTATTTAATGAAGGACTATAATATTGATACACTGAGGTGTTCTTCACTACATTTCTCATCACACATACAGTTATATATGGTAATGTAAAATCAACATCCCTGAGGGATCAACTCGTCTTTGATTGTATAGAATATTATAATTTTCCTTCAGCATAGCCATAGTGTGAGTGAGCCTGTTTCTTTGTTATGGTTAAGTTAATTTGGGATGTCAGCTGTTCTCACTATTTTTTATTTTATGTTTTAATTTTGCCTGGTTTCTTACTGGGTTTTTTTACTGCTGGCCACCAAAAGTCATACATGTGTTTAGCACACATTTAATCATATTAAATAAATTTAAAAAAATAAATGTACTATGTTCTAATCCTTTTATAAGATAGAATTGGGTAAAAGGGCAAATCACATAGTGAATAGATGACATAAGTTTTAGTTATCTATTCACCTCATAGTCCCCCCCCCCCCAGTAATCTATAATTGTGACTGGATACAATAGCTTTAGGATTAATTTATGAATAAACATTTATGAGGGATATTTTGAAAAATATTGATACTACTAATTAATTAACTGTACAGATTGCCTGTTTTGGTTGGTAGGCCATACTACTTAGAATAACACAAGCAGTTCTGTCTACAAGGTCAGTTCTTGGTAAAAGATACTTTCACTTGGACATGATGTCTACTTTTAGGGAGAGAGCTTTGCAGCCTCACGGTGCTTCTGGATTATTATTTGGCAATCTTGTAGCAGAAATACCTTGTTCGAAATTGCTATCATACCCACTTCAGTCTTTTACAGGAAGTTGCAGTTTATATCACTTCTATTTTACATTACTGAGGGTACAGTAGAAACATAGAAGATTGACGGCAGAAAAAGACCTCATGGTCCATCTAGTCTGCCCTTATACTATTCCCTATATTTTATCTTAGGATGGATATATGTTTATCCCAGGCATGTTTAAATTCAGTTACTGTGGATTTACCAACCATGTCTGCTGGAAGTTTATTCCAAGCATCTACTACTCTTTCAGTCAAATAATATTTTCTCACGTTGCTTCTGATCTTTCCCCCAACTAACCTCAGATTGTGCCCCCTTGTTCTTGTGTTCACTTTCCTATTAAAAACACTTCCCTCCTGAACCTTATTTAACCCTTTAACATATTTAAATGTTTCGATCATGTCCCCCCCTTTCCCTTCTGTCCTCCAGACTATACAGATTGAGTTCATTAAGTCGTACAGGGTCGTACAGTTCATTAAGTCGTACAGTACAGGTGGGGGGGGCTTTATCTCGCTGCCGGTTTGCTTCCTGACGTGCACATATGGAAAAGCAAAAAACAGTTTCTGTGTGTGTGCAGATGCAGAAACTAAGATGGCAGCATCGAGAGAGCCGGTTCTGGGGCATGTCCAATTGGCCATCACTGCTGGTTCGGCGAACAGGCGGAAATTCCTACTACCGGTTCTATAGATACAGTACTCTGAGCTTGCCTTTAAGTAATTTGGAAAGTTCAATTGGTCTGGCATAGAGTGATCAACCTCTTTCAGGAGATATAGCAAAAATGCATATTACACAGTTCCTTGCATAAAGAAATATTTTAAACTCTTTTTGAAGTGACAACCTTAATCCTTCAAGTTTTACATGTTAGAAGGAATGCTTTTCTACCTTGAAGCTTATCCAAGGGGACTGTAAGGACATTGCTACTATCAGATTCTGATATGTGACATCCAAGACTTATGGCTTTCCAGTAGAGGCCTCCTTCCTTCTGGCCAGCCATAATATGTTTCCTAACAAGTTGTTGGAAACTTCTTAGAAAGCTTTTCCTTGTTACATGTGTAACTAGTACCAGCTTATATAGGTGAGCACCTTATATACTGTGTGTTGATAGTTTCAGTTAAGGAATTTTATGGTGTATGTATGCTTTTGGACCTGATGGTTTTTATGGTTTTACTGGGAAGCAGGATACTTACCTAATAATTAGAAAGCAGCCCAAATTATTCAGAGAATGAGGAACTGAGTCACCGCATCACACTATAGTATGCATTTTATAGCAGTGCTGTAAGTACTGTTTCCCCAATATTTCCAGTAACTTACTATGTAATGGATTTATTGAGGAAGGACAATTTATTTTTACAAAAGACAAAAAAATTACCATTGTTAAAAGGGTCATTAGTAAATGAGCAGGACTTTGGTTAAAGATCCTTGTTTGGATGTAGAAATAATACAGCTGCAGCTAATGGGGGTTTTTAATATAAAAGAATGATGATGTGTGTTAGATGTAAATACTGATTTTTTAAAAATTGAATTTTTGTTAGATTCTTTGTTTGTTAATCAAACTTGCAAACATTTTTCTCTATGTTTAAATTTAGGTGGCAGAAAAGTCAGATGAAGTCCAAAGAACGATAGTACTGTCTTGTAAAACCAGAAACTGTCATAGTTCGCTTGCCCGGTGGTTTGGCGGAGTGTTAAGATGTCTGTGGACATGAACAGCCAAGGTTCTGACAGCAACGAGGAGGACTATGATCCAAACTGTGATGAGGAAGAAGATGAAGATCCTGGGGACATTGAGGGTTACTACGAAGGGGTTGCAAATGACGTGGAACAGCAAGGAGCTGATTCCTTTGATCCGGAGGAATATCTGTTTACCTGTCTGTCTTACAAGGAGTCAGAGAGTACCCTGAACGAGCACATGGTCCGCTTGGCTTCTGCGTTAAAGGTAAGGGGATCTGCAATATTTGGACGAAAGGGCCCTTTTAGAGCCGCAGAACAAACAAGTTGAATGTGAATCACTTAGTTGGCCATCCAAATTGTAAGTGACAATTAACCAGCATTGCCACAGATCTAGAATCATTGTTTTTACCAAAAGGGGTGTTGGTAAAATTAATCTCTTAACTACCTCGTCTTATGAACGCCTCTTCTTCTTTTTTTTTTTAAAAAAATACTTTATTAATTTATTAAGAATGGGGAAGGGGAATGGGAATACAAAAAGAATAAGAGGGGTGCAAAACAAGAGATCTTTTTACATAATAACATGTATAAATTGATGTATATTCATTTCAAGCATTTATAGATATTTACATTGTATTCAATATTCGTAATTACTTAATCTCATATCTTTGAAATATGTTAATTTAAAGATAAAGTAGTGCTTTGATATATGTGTTAAGAGATAGATGATATAGTAGAAGTTTTAGATGGGGTAAGGGGGGGGTACCTGCTAGATAGCAGGCGTATATATTTTGACAACTTAGTTTTGGTTATATTTATTAAGTTTGTGTATTAAAGATACTTGTGAGTTATGTTGTTAGTAGGTTGTCGATAGATATCGGTTGGATTAAACTCAGACAGAGCGTGTGTTTTGATTTTAGTCGGTATTTTTATTGTATATAACGAACACCTCTTCTAACGAACTTTTTGAGATATGAACCTGGTATTTAAGATTTTTTTGCCTCTTCTAACAAACTATTTTCACCTTACGAACCCAACCCACCGCTGCTGGGATGCCCCGCCTCCAGAGTTCTGTTGCCAAGGTTTGTGTGAAGGAAGCAAGGAGAATGGAGTGCTTGCATAGGCAATGAAAGGGTGTGTTTTGAAGAAAGAAAAGGGAGGGGCTGCTTGGAGAGAGCGAAAGAGTTTGCATTAAGAAAGCAAGGAGAACGGAGTGCTTGCAGACGCAATGAAAGGGTGTGTTTGAAAAAATAAAAGGGACGGGCGCCCCCCTTGCCTTTCTTCCTTCCCACGCACCCTTACCGCTAGCCTTGCTTCCTCCATCCTCCCCCTTTCGCTGCTCCTCCCTGCCTTCCGTTCGCCTCCCTTCTAAAGTTTGGGATTTTCCTGAAGGATTTGCACGCGTTATTCGCTTTTACATTGATTCCTATGGGAAACATTGTTTCATCTTACAAACTTTTCTACTTACAAACCTCGTCACGGAACGAATTATGTTCGTAAGATGAGGTACCACTGTACTGTGTTCCCTGAAAATACAACCTACTCAGAAAGTAAGTCCTAGCTTGATTTGTATACATGCTCCTCATATAAGCCCTACGCCCCAAAATCAGCCCTAATTAAGACCCCACCCATTCCAGGGTGCACAGCAGGGCTGAAATGCTCCCAGTTTGCTCGTACCTGTCGGTCGTTGGAGAGCCAGTTGTGAAGGTAGCGTGAGGTTTCGCCTACTCACCTGGACGCCAGTATTTGGGTTCTTTTACCTGCTGCATATGCACCAAGTATTCTGTGCATGCGCAGAGGGTAAAGAACCCAAATGGCAATGTCTGGGCAGGTGGGCGGAGCCTCACATTGCCTTTGCAACCGACTGTCCCATGACCGACAGGCACAAGCTAACCAGGAGCATTTCACCCCTGGTGCACAGCTAAAAACTAAGCTAGGGTGGGGATGGGGTGTCCACCCCCTGTACATTTTTATTTATTTTTTATTTTATTATTTTTATTTAGATTTGTATGCCGCCCCTCTCCGCGGACTCTATGTATCTGTGCAATACACATGCAATATACAGTATATTGCAATATATATCTTATCTATGTCATATATCTATATCTCTATGTTTATGTAGGTAGATTTATTGTTCATCTATTTACTTATCTTCCTGCATAGAATTTGATTATTAAAATACGATTGTTGTCCTTTATTGTTCCAGATAAAAGAGCATGGGCCGTATCCAGTAGTTTTGTTGTCTGGGAAGCTTTGTCATAGAGTAAGGAGGGTGCGATGATTCATCTATCCCCCCAAAATTGCTGTACTGTATAAGATTGAGGCCCTTTTAAGACAGATTTTAAGGTTAAGGAAAAGAGAATTTAGCTTTGTGAGTGGAAAGGTTAAAGTAACATCAGAAACGCCTTGGTCATTTTACAGTGTTGTTCACTGAAAGATTATGTTCAAACGTAATTCTGATTTTCCCTTCCTTGCCGTATTCTGATCTTTTCTTTCCCCTAAAAAATTCTGCAACAAATAAAGATCCCCTTTTTCTATTGCTTCCTACCAATGGTTTTCCTTATTAAAATGTTACAATTGCCCTCTTCAGCTAGCAATAATCTGGTAAATTGGTAACATTTTCTTCCCTTCTTATAACCCTTCATATTTAATTGATTTGGACTGCCGGCGCCCCTGCCTGAGTGTCGTCCTGTGGATGGTCTTGGGCTTCACAGTCGCTTCCTGGTTCCCTCTCCTCCCACCGCCTGTGTCTCCCGCCGTCACCTCCCACCAAGCCGTTGCCCGTTGCCGTGGGTTCCTCGAGTGGGAGCTGCCGCTTCCCTCCGTCCAGCTCAGCCACGCTGCCGTAGAAAGCACAGAGGTTATTGCCACCGCTTCTGCCTCCACTCAGGGAGCCACCGTGGTCACCGCGCCTTTTCCTCTCGCTCAGCTCAACCACGATGGCTCCCTGAGTGGAGGCAGAGGCGGCGGCAATAACCTCTTGGCGGAGGGGAAGCTCTGACAGGCTCTCCTCCTTCCCCACCCCCGCGCTTCTCTCCCGCCCTGGCTTTTGCTTCGCCCCATGATTTCCCCGCAATTTCGTCCAGGCCACCTCTTGCCTCCTTTTGAACTGCGGGGAAATCTGCGGGCGAAGCAAAAGCCAGGGCGGGAGAGAAGCGCGGGGGTGGGGAAGGAGGAGAGCCCGTCAGCGCTTCCCCTCCGCCAAGCTGCCTGCTTGTCCTCGCGCCTCGTTGCTACCTCCTGCCTTTTTCCAGGGGCCTTGGGAAGGTACCCAGGGAAGGGGGGGGATTGGGGGTGGCTGCAGCGGCTTCTCGTCCTCCTCATCGGGCTTCTAACGCCCGCCCGGCCCCTCTTGCATGCAGTCCCTTCACCGAGCGCTTTTTTCTTCTCACAGTTGAGGCAGGATTTGGAATGTCGGGGGTGTGTGCGTGCGGTCTCCGCATCCCCCTGCCACCCGGAACATTTAAAATAAGAAAAACCTTCGCCGGCCTCCGCAGATAAGAAAGGAAGAGAGAGAAAGAGAGAGAGAGCAAGAGAGACATAGCAAGAGAGGCAGAGAGAGAGAGAGAGCAAGAGAGACATAGCAAGAGAGGCAGAGAGAGACAGAGAAAGAGAAAGAGAGAGAAAGAAAGAGAGCTAGCAAGAGAGAGAGAAAGAGAGACAGAGAAAGAGAAAGAGAGACAGAGACAGAGACAGAGAGACAGTGTTCCCCAGGATTTTGAAAATGTGAATAATGTGCCGCGGCTCAAAAAAGGTTGGGAAACACTGTTCTAAAATAACAAAAGAGGAAGCTGCTTTAAGGAAATACAGTGGTACCTCTACTTAAGAACTTAATTCATTCCGTAGCCTGGTTCTTAAGTAGAAAAGTTTGTAAGTAGAAGCAATTTTTCCCAAAGGAATCAATGTAAAAGCAAATAATGCATGCAAACCCATTAGGAAAGAAATAAAAGCTTGGAATTTGGGTGGGAAGAGGAGGAGGAAGAAGAGGAGGAGGACAGTCGCTACCAAAGGAAGAAGGTGAGGTGAGGGGAAATCAAAAACATCCAAAATTTAAGGCTTTTTTTTTAAAAAAAGAGGGACTCTGAGGCGGCATGAAGAAGCATGCGCCTCCCATACACCTGGCGCATGCACTGTGCCAGAGAAAGAAACCCAGGGGGAATGGCAGGAAACTGGCCGGGTCTTCGTGCCACTCTCATATTTCCTGGGAATTTTTTCCAGGCTCGGGTTCTTAAGTAGAAAATGGTTCTTAAGAAGAGGCAAAAATAATGTTGAACACCCAGTTCTTATCTAGAAAAATTCTTTTTTAAAAAAAATATATTTTATTGGTTTTTTCAAAGTAGCAAACACAACAAACAAAACATATAACATTTAATGGAGCTACAGTCGCTCCACTCAAAATAGAAGTCTTCATATGAAAGTAAAAAGTTTATCTGTAAAATACATATTGTCATATAGAATAAAAATATCAATCTTAATATAAATCTAAGTCTGTATCAAAATTTATAAAGATATATATGAAAAAGAAAAATTTTTTATGAAAAAACAAAGAGGAAAAAAGGGAAAAAAAGAGATGAAAGAGATTGATATTTATACTAATAATTACCATCTTATACAATTCTAATACTAAATTCAAATATGCAAAATAATATAGCAACACGCTTATCTCTTATTCCTTGTTTCCCACCAAATATATACTTTCTGCCAGATATCATAAAATTCTGATTCTTCTTGATTATTTAACCGTCTCGTCATCATATCTAATTCGGCACAGTCTAAAATCTTCTTAAGAATATCTGTTCCTTTTGGAATCTCACTATCTTTCCATTTTTGTGCGAAAACTATTCTAGCTGCTACTAATATATGAACTATTAAATAATATATATCTTTTTTATATTTATAATTTGATATGCCCAATAGAAAAAATTCTGGTGCTTTCTTAATATCTAATTGAGTTATTTCTCTCAGCCATTTTTCTATTAAAAAATTCTTAAGTAGAAGCGTTCTTAGGTAGAGGTACCACTGTATTCCTTTTTATGTCTGGCTTCCTATGAAATTATTTTGAATCCTGCTTGTTTATCATGCTTATCATGCTCTACGGGAAAGAGACTGACAAATTGTAATGACTTGCCACGAACATTTAAATACACCAAATAACTGAATTTCTTATCGCCGTTTTGTAGAAAATACTTTTTTTACAGCTCTAATTATTTTATCTGAATCTAAAGTATCATTAAATTAAATAGACTAAATGCAATTCTGCTTCACCAAAATGTTGGAAAATTAAGCAAGAAATAATTAAGATGTGTGATTCCCTAAGTGCACATGCTTGTCACTTGCTTTCTGGAAAGGGTAGGTTCCTGAATGTACTCTGATGTTGGCTTAAGTGCTGTGATAATTTTCCTCTCAGGATTCATGTTGCTACTCTTGGTTTATTTGCCTATCAGCAGTGGTGTCTCTGTTTACCAGTTCTCCCTGCTGTTTTGGGACAGTTGATATTCTCTACAAGACAGTTTCAAAGTTGTTCTTGTCCATCATTGAGTTATTAATATGCTCACCTCAGCAGGAAGGAGGGTGATAAATGTCTTGTGAAAACCAAAGGAAATTCAGTCTGAGGAAGTTTAAGCAATTAGAGAATCATTTTGGCATGCTGTTTGCTGTTTTTCCCCCCTATTACCTGGAAAAGATGTTTGCAAAGTCAAAGAAAATGTTAATTTAGCAATACATGTATAGGCCTTACAACTGACTCCTGAGAATGGGGATCGCAAAAAACGGACAAACTGAAGTTCAGTAACAAACTTCTGCTTGGGCCATTTTTCGCCATCCCCATCTTTCAGGTGGCTTCCCTGAAGCCTGGGTACAGTGAAAATGGCCAAAAAGAAGGCTGAAAATCAGCTGGCCAGCTGACATAGGGCCGTGCCTCGTATGCTCTCTGATATGGCTCCGTGGCACAGGTGGCATGCATCACAGTACTAGGGCTTGATTTGATCCGGAAAAGTTCTTTCCTGCCTATATTTTTATTAAACCTTTTTGGTTAATTTTTTTTTTTCAATTATCCTGATTTTAATTTGGAGGCTACATTTATATAGTACATCATTCACAAAGTTTACTCCAGGTGTAAGGCAATCTGCCCACCAACTTTAAAACTGCTGCTCTTGGAGAAATGCAAATTTAGAGTATATAAATACAAGCATGGATTACTGATTATCTAATACGTGTATTTTGGGATACATCGCTTATTTTCTAGTTTATTCTTGACTTGTGTCAAGGTTTTAATCAGTTGCAAACCAGGAATTGACTAGATAAGTCGTGATTATTTTGCTCATTTGCAAAATCATTTCTAGCTTCTTCAATGGTTAAATGCTCTCTGAATTTGTCTAGTAGAAATGGAACTAGTTTTTAGGAAAAGCAAGTAGCCAATTTTAAGAACAAACGCCACCACACATTTTACACAGCATCAGTGGAAGGCTCAAGAGAAAGTAGGTTATACATCAAGACAGTGATACAAAACACACAAATTATACAATTAAACAGTGGTTAAAACAGGAGAAAATTAAAGTCTTGCGATGACCAAGTCAACATCCTGATCTTATTAATCCTTCAGAAATGTGCAAGAAACCCACCAACATCTTCCTTATATCTATTGCAGGAAAAGCAGACACAAACAATACAGTTTTTTCTGCAGCCTTTTTTCAATTTTGGGGCTTTTAACTTCACTGTTATCCAACAAACGTGTTTTACTTTCCCATTTTTATATACAGTATTTAAATCAATGTTAGTGATTGTCTAATCGTGTGTCAGTTTTTTTTAGCATTTTGACATTTTTATTTCCAAATACTTCTTTAAGGCAGTGCTTCTCAATTATTTTCTGATAAACCCCCCCCCCCCCCCCCAGGAAGAAGTGATTGTTTGCAATATTCGGCACATTTTTGCTGAAAAAACTCAAGGGGCTTATCAGCGTAATTGAGGGGTGTAATGTGTTTAAGTGATGCCTTAATTTATTTGGCTTCATGCTGTCCATTGCCAACATTTTTAGACACAGTAAACATACTGGTCTTTCCTTGTCTCCCACCGTAATCACAGTGAAGCCAAGCGCTACATACGCTTCGTCATATTTCCTCCTCTTAGCTTTTGGGAGACTTTTGTTTGTTTTATTACCTCCGTCTCTCTCCTCCTTTCTTTTCATCCCTGTTAAATATTTTCCCATGATGTCTCTTAAGGGTTTGTTATCTGCCCTTAATATTTCCTGCTCGGTGCTGTGTGCTATTTTTTGGTGCAAAAAATCCCTATTCCCTGTGGCAAAAAAAGCACATTCCCCGGGGTCACGCACCCTGCTGTCATCACTACACACAACCCAATGCGACCCTCTCCACTATTTGAGAAGCACTGCTTTAAAGGCAGGCCTTTGTTCTCATATTTTTTAGGCAGATTTCCAATCTTGAGAATGTCTGTTGGCTTCCTTTTTACTTAGAACTTCCTATCCTCCGTATCACTTTTCCTGATCTGTGGTATTTATTACCACCAAGCTTCTCTTACTGTGATCTTTTAGTTATTTGGGAATGAGGTCACCCTCTTAGCCTCTTTTAAAATCCACCTTCATATTTTCCCCCCTTGTTTAATCCATCTTCTCCAAATATTAGATGTTAATTTCATTGAAAATTTTCAGATACTGCATGTTTTAAGTTGCTTCTTTTTTATGATGCACTATAATTGCTGTAATCTTTAAAAACAGCTTTGGAATTGAGCAGAAAAAGCAATACATAAAACTGTTTAAGTAGCGAGGAAAAGAGCGGCATAGATTCTCTATTTTGCAATTAAGCTTAGTGGATCCTTACCACATTTGTTAGGGACATCAGGCTTGAGGGGTGGGAATGGAAATATCAGGTTTTGAGATGAAGGCAATCATCCAATCACCATTTACTACCACCTGGCTATAAATCAAGATGATATCAGTTCTTAAGTGTTTTTGTTAATCGGTTTTGCAAACCATTTGCCAAATGAGAGGAGAGAAAGAGAGAGAGGAGAAGAGAATTCTTTATTGGCCAAGTGCAATTGGACACACAAAGAATCTATCTATCTATCTATCTATCTATCTATCTATCTATCTATCTATCTATCTATCTATCTATTTATTGGATTTGTATGCTGCCCCTCTCCGGAGACTCGGGGTGGCTCAGGCTCACAGCAATAATAAGACAGCGTACAATAATAATCCAATACTAAAAACGATTTAAAACCCATTAATATAAAAACCAAACATACATACAGACATACCATGCATAAAACTGGAAAGGCCTAGGGGGAAAGAGTATCTCAATTCCCCCATGCCTGGCGGCAGAGGTGGGTTTTAAGTAGCTTACGAAAGGCAAGGAGGGTGGGGGCAATTCTAATTTCTGGGGGGAGTTGGTTCCAGAGGGCCGGGGCCGCCACAGAGAAGGCTCTTCCCCTTTGTTGCATATGCTCTCAGTGTACATAAAGAAAAAATAAACTACATTAATCAAGATTTAGCAGAGGCCACCTTAATTTCTGATCAGACTATGAAATACATGAATTGCTTCAGTTTGTATTCTTCTGCATGCACAATTTTTCGGAAGCTTTTCTGGAAACCTTTTTTAAAATTCAGAAGAGTGTAGGGATAAAGGAGAAACCTCAGTGGTAGACCCTGAAGAATTACAGGTCTGCTTGGTACTCATTAAACTTTCCACTGCAGATCAGAGGACAAAATGCTTGTTTGAATGTGATTTTGGAGTGACAAATGCTGTCCTTTCATGGCATATGTGTTCCAGATATTGTATAGACTAAACACATTTTCAATTTCATATAGGTACGATTTGATAGTGTAATTATTTTTTTAAAACCTCTGATATTAATCATAAAACATAATTTCTGATACAGTATTTCCCCCTTTATTCTGCTACTTAAGTACAATTTCCCTAGATTTTGAGAAACACAAATTATTAGCAGTTCCCTTAAAGGTGACCAAGTTACTAGATAGCTAATAGTTCTTTCTAGCGATCAGGTACAGTAATTCTGTACTCAGTTCTTTACCCAGTTCTTCTTCTAGTTTATTGTATCCTATGTCTTGGTATTCAGTCGTGTCATTTTTGAACATTTTGCATTTTGTGGATATCTGTTTTGCATTTTGTGTTTACTATAGATTTTTGGCATTACAGTAACTCTATTCCACAGTAATAAGTACTCAGAATACAATTGAAGTCAAAGAGACGACATAATGAACAATAATGTGTGTGGTGGGGAGAATGACACTGTGCTAGATACTGGGCATTTATGAAGGAGCTATTCTTCATATGCTAAATATATTTGCTCTGAATGGGAACAGATTGGAGTTGCTTAACCATACAAAATCCACAATTTCCAGTTTGACATGCACTGAGCCATAAGTCATGATTTACAAAACACAACGATCACATTCCATACTTTGTTATAAGCCAAGCAAAACTACATTGTCTTAATCAGTGGAACAAGGTGCCCTTAATTAGAGGAACAATTTCCCCTTAATGTCTGTGACATGATAGGGGATTCTCAGTCATTTAGGTCACGGTTCTTGAAAAAGCACCTGGCTCTTAATCAGTGGTTCTTAATCAGTGAATTAACTGGCTCTTAATCAGTGAAACAACTTGCCTCCAGAAGTTGTGAATGCTCCAACGCTGAAAGATTTTTAAGAAGAAATTGGACAACCAATTGTCTGAAATATGATACTGTATAAGATTTCCTTCCTGAGCAGGAGGTTGGACTAGAAGATCTACAAGGTCCCTCCCAGCTCTGTTATATTGCTTACTATGAATGCTGTCCATGAACAGCTAGATTGTGTTGCAGTTTGACTGAGCTAGCAAAGACTGGTAAATCTTCTCTCCCAGTTATTAATAGATAAAAGGTTCAAAGCACAGGACAGCACAAATGTTACTCAGTGGAACTTCCATCCTTCTTTATTTTTATTCCAGCTGGGTAGGTCAAAAAAGAACTGAAGTCCAAATATACTGATTAGGGTGAGACACCTGCTGCTTAATTCTATAGTAAATCCTAAACAGGAAAACAAAGAACAATATTCATGTGCTCTACAACTTTGTACAATGCAGATTTTGGACTTCCTTTTAGTGCTGAATTTTTGAAGTTGGAATGAACTATGCACACTCTTGTATTAATGATATCAAATTGAAAAGCACTGTGCATAATAGGAAAACAATAAATGTAAAGGAACCCTCAACTTTCCACAAAACATTGGTGAAATTATGAAGCATAAATGTAGTTCCAGGGCTCGCATGTTTTGTAATTCTACTATTCATCAATCCACTTGTTTTTTTTTTCTTTCTCCCCTTAGGTATCTCATGCAGTGGCTAAACTTGTATTAGTTAGCTTCCATTGGCAAATCTCAGAAATTTTAGAAAGGTAAGTAAACACATGATCAATTGGCAGAGATTGTATGTGCAAATCTCCTTTGGTGCTTTACTATGAAAGCAGACACAAAATATTGTTTCTCTTATTAGACTCTTGTAAAAAAATATTTAAAAACCCCACCGTATATTTGAGTCAGAACATGGTAAAATACCCCTCTCTGTTTGTTCTCCGAACTTTATGGACTTCTTGTATGGTTGACATGTTGAAATCTGTAAAGTGGTTATTCCAATAAATTAAATGAGTGAGAATAATGACAGTCTTTATTTTATTGCCTTATTTGTACATTTTTGAAAACAATTAATTCAATTTAAGTATAGGTAGTCTTCACTGACCATAATTCAAATAGGGAATTTTGTTTCTTAGTGATAAAGTAAAATATGACCATGCCAACTTAATGGCATCAGTTCCAGCTGCGGTCATAATGCGAATCATGATAGGTAAATCAAGCACGTTATGTGACTGCAAATTGCAACTTCATGCCAATTTCCCCCTTGACTTTGCTTGTTGGAAGCTGGCTGTGAAGGTCGCAAATGACAATCATGTGACTGCAAGGCACTGTGGCCATTGTAAAATATGATGGATAACCATTTGTCTGAAATGGTCTAGGACAGGCGCATCAATCTTGATTTCATTGAGGGCCGCATCAGAGTTGTGTTTGACCTTGGGAGGACAGGGTGGGCATGGCCAGCTCAACGTCACTCGTGTCTGGGCGCCTGAGGTAGCCCAAGCACTCTGCCAACAAAAACGGGCTCCCCAGCTCCATTTCGGCTGCAACAGCTTCCTGCAACCTTCTGCCAGTGAAAATGGAACATGGTAGTGCTTCATTTTTGAGCTCAATTTTCCATTGCGACGGCCTCCTGCAACCCTCTGGCAACAAAAAATGGTGCTTGGGAGATCTACCTGCGGACCTCACAAGCTTCGTTTTCGCTGGCAGAGGCAATGCGGGCTAGTCGTTCACTGTTTCCAGGGCAGCCCCATGAGCCAGATCTAAGCACCCTGCAGGCCAGATCTGGTCCCTGGGCCTTGAGTTTGATAACTCTGGTCTAGGTTTTCCTGTTTAAGCAGGTGGCTGGGCTAGAAGACCTCCAGGGTAATTTCCAACTCTGTAATTCTATTCTATTCTAATGCATGCAAGTTGCCAAACATCCAAATTGTAATCAGGTGCTTTCAGGGATACTGCAACAACTGCAGTTTTGAGGACCTGTCATAAACCATCTGTTTGAGCGCTGTTGCAACTTTGAACAATCGCTGAATTAGTGGTCAGTAAGCAAGGCTATCTCTACTGTCTTTATAACTAAAGGCATTAAAGTCATCTGACCCTATGTAGTGGGGAAATGTAACATCTATGGCTACACGTTCTACCATCTTGAGTTTATTATGTGAAGCTCTCTCTTCATCAGCCATCAGAATTGGGTAGCAAATCGCACAATTGCATTTTATAGCAAGCTGGGTTTGAGAATAGTATTACTAATCATTTAAGATTGGAATTAGAAACTTGAGCATTGAAAAATATTTAGAATGGCATAAACTCAAAAAATGCGCCTGTGTCCCTGACTCACAACTTGCCTTTAACAGAACTGCTGTTTTAACTATGTCCCTGTCTTCTGTACCCATTTTTGGACTGTAGCCATAAAACACTGAGTATGATCTCATCTGAAAAGAAGATTACCACCTTTGTTGCACAGCATTTTGCTTGACAATTCTTCACCATCTCTTAAAACACCGTTACTTTGGAGCTTGTGTTTAAGATTACAGTATATCCAATTTCATGTGATTCTTCAGCTGATCTCATTTTTTGGAAGTGTCCAATCCATGGGTTGATGATCTGTTTTAAAATAGATGTAATATGTGTTGGTGGCAGTACCTTAGAAGAAAACCCCAACATTGCAGGTAGATACAGAAGGCAGAGGCCACATTTCTATTCTATGCTTCAGATGAAAGCAAAAAATACAGTCCTGCTCTTATTTGTTCTAGTTTTCCATAGGTTTCCAAGTTAGGTTCATATAGTTGAGACCTAGTTACTTAAATGAATGATTGCCCCAGTATGGTACATTCCAAAAGCTACAATTTGGAATTTTGGAATTCCGTTCTCCAGAGTTCAACCTGCTTCTCTGACTAAATTTAACAGTAACCCGTTTTTGTAATGTTTATCCAACAGCGTTTTATGCCAATGTCTATATTTTTATGTATGTTTCTTTAAATTTACTATTATAGTTACTTTATGACTCTGATGGTGAACCTATGGCCCATGTGCCACAGGTGGCATGCAGAGTCATATCTGGCGGCACGCGAGCTGTTGCCTTAGCCTAGCTTCAGCGCTAATTTTCGGTTTGCGGGGAAGCTCTGGGAAGGCGTTTGTGGCCTCCGGAAGGCCTCCAGGGAGGTGGGAGAGGCCATTTTCGCTCTCCCCATGCACCAGGGAAGCCTCTGGAGTCTGGGGAGGTCGAAAAATAGGCCTATTGGGCCCACCGGAACTCAGGGAGCAGGAGAGGGTCATGCACGTGTGCGCAGGGGTGGGGCATTGCGGGCGGTGTCACATGCACATACATACGGAGTGGGGCGCATGGGGGGCATTGAATTATGGGTGTGGGCACGTGCACACACACAATAGTGCACGCGCGTACGCTTTCAGCCTCCATCACTGTTTTATGATATTGGTTATTTGCATTAGATTTTATTATTAATAATATTTTTGCTAACCTCCATGGACTGGCTTTGTCAGAAAAAGTTTATTATTTATTGATTTAAGATCATTAATTTCACAGGTGTGGCCCTTTCTCTGTCTAAAGTTTAATTTTTTTCTGGCTCTCAGGCACACGTCTAATTCAGTTCAATTGCTAGTGGAAGCAAGGGTTCAGCCTGCCTCATTCAAACACGTGAGTAAACAGATTTTCTAAGGTACTTGGTATTTAAAACATAGCATTTATAAGCCGCCAAGAGTCACTCTGGTTAAAGTCGATAATGACATTATCGACAGCATACAAGGAAAATCTTTATAAATTATTTTACAGGTGGTACTATGCCCCAGCAAAATTAGCCAAAATTTACCCAATCTTAGATCCAAACTGCTGGAAATGTAAAAAAAAAAAATTTGGGACATACTACCATCTTTGGTGGACGTGCCCCAAAAGCAAAAGATTCTGGACCATGATACAAACTTGGAAAAATAAAATATTAGATTATAATCTGGAATTAAAACCGGAGATATACTTACTGGGAATAATAAGAGGAAAACAATCCAAAACGTATTATTACTTAATTATGCCCATAATAACAGCTGCTAGATTAGCAATTGCACAAAAATGGAAGAATGAATACTGTACATGCCCTCCGAAACAACGGTAATTAACAAAATACTGGAATGCGCAGAAATGAGTAAGCTCACTCTAGGATTATGTAATGAATAAAAGAAAGAGATATATATCATATGGGAGAAACTGTATACATGGCTTGAAAAAAGAAAAAAATCTATAAATCTACGAACATTAATATTACACTGATGTCAAGGAACCAAATATTAGTAAAATCTTAATAATAACGTAACATGTTTTTTTCTTTGTACGTTACTTGTATTATTTGTATTATACTGTACCGTTTTAATTTTGTTTTGTTTTGTTTTCTTGTTACATGTGTTTATCTTATTGTTATTATGTGTTCTTAAAATTTTTGAAAATTCACAATAAAAATATATTAAAAAGAGTCACTACGGTTAGTGACGTAGGTAGTCCATACGTTTATTAAATAAATATTTTGAATACATGTAATTCAAATGTGCTAAGCTGTTATTCTTTATTCCAAATAAGATTGATTACAATCTTATTTGAGCAGATACTTCCTGCTCAAAGCATTTTTGTATTTCCATTGTATTCTAAATAGAATTGTGCAATTTAAAAGACTGTTTTCAAAGTTTTTGAAATGGGAAAACATAATTGCTGTGATAATAGTATATTATCTATATTACAAATTAGTAGTGATTCATCTCATTAAATGAAAATCTTGCTTGTATGTCTGGAATTATTGCTGTTGATAAGAGATGTGAATTTGTATAGGTGTCACTGTTGATTGTAAATCAGCTTCCTACCATTGTATCTATTATATACAGTACTGTATACAGGTCAACCTTGTTTAATGGCCACTCATTCAGGAACTGTTCAAACTTACAATGGTACAGAATGACCGATAGTTATGGATTGTCTTTATCCTAGCATCCTCAACTTGTGATTATGATGTGGCATCAAGCCATGGTTACATGATCACAATTTCATATGTTCCCTGCCTCCCACAAGCAAATAGGGAATAGGGAAACTGGTATGTGCCATTAAAAAAAAAAACCAAGCAAAAATTGGGCCATTAGTGTTTTTTCCTTTTTCCCAGGAATACTCTGCAGGCATTCCAAACCCTCTGTGCACCCCATTTTTAAAAAAGAAAAAAGTGAAAAATTGGTCATTTTTCACAAAAAACCCAGCATTTTTGCCTTCCTCCAGCCCCCAGGAGCACTTTGCATGCTTTCCAAACCCTCTGCGTGCCCTGTTATTCGCAAAAACAGGTGAAAATGGGTCCATTTTTTGCGAAAAACGGAACACACAGAGGGGTTGGGAGGCCTGCAGAGTGCTCCTGGGGGCTGGGGAGAACAAAAACTTTTTTCCTTACTTACCTCTTTGAAACTTCGGTGCATCTTATAGTCCAAAAATATGGTAATCTTCGTAAAGTTAATAGAAGTGTCATCAACTTTATCTTGATTTAGCAAAGTTGTGGAGCTGCCTTCCTGGTCTATGCATGCTGCAGTTTCTTCTTCAGTGGGAGTTGTCCAGTTTGAAATGAAGCTGATGAGGGGAGTAGCCCCTTTAATGTCCTTTGTGTAGCTATTGTGGTATGCACGTAACACAACGAAGGAAGTGCTCATTCTTGACCATGAAACAGAGCTGAATTTGAAATCTCACAATAAGTCACAGCTTTTTTACCCAATATGTTGTATTGCCTCTGTACAAATCGATGGTGAGACCACACTTGGAGTACTGTGTACAGTTCTGGTCACCGCACCTCAAGAAGGATATAATGGAACTGGAAAAGATGCAAAAAAGGGCAACAAGAATGATCAAGGGAATGGAGCATCTCCCTTATGAAACCAGGTTGCAACGCCTTGGTCTCTTCAGCCTTGAAAGACGGTGTTTAAGGGGTGACTTGATTGAAATGTATAAAATCATGCATGGGATAGAAAAGGGGGATAGAGAAAAAATCTTTTCTCTACCACACAATACCAGGACGAGGGGGCACTCCCTAGATCTAATAGGTAAGAAAGTGAGGACAAATAAAGGGAAGTATTTCTTCACCCAGAGGGTTTATGGAACTCACTTCCAGAAGAGGTCGTGACAGCTGTCAACTTGGATAGCTTCAAGGCAGGATTAGACAGATTCATGGATGCCAAGTATATCGGTGGTTATTGAAATGGATGTCCATGTGCCGCCTCTATGTTGGTTGAGGCAGGCAGCATTCCCTTGGGTACCATTTGTTGGGGGTCGAGGGAAAGGGAGGGTCTTGCCTTCTCTTTCGGCTCAAGATCCCCATGGACAATTGGTGGGCCACTGTGTGACATAGAATGATGGACTCGATGGGCTTTGGTCTGATTCAGCGTGGCTCTTCTTATATTAACATTTAAAGGCATTTACTTTTATTTAAACAGGCAATTATAATTGCACTTCTTTACCAATAATTCCAGTCTCTCTCTCTCTCTCAAACAGGCCACGGTACATTCCTCCCAGCACTGTGCAGTTTGCATGCAGTTGGTTCGGAAGGAAAACCTATTATCTCTAGCCTGTCAGCATCAGTTTTGCCGCAGCTGTTGGGAGCAGCATTGTACCGTACTTGTCAAAGATGGAGTGGGAGTTGGTAAGTGCAAAGCAATGGGTCATTTGGCTCTTTTAGGGTAGACTGGTACCTCTACCTATTGCTTTCTGCTGCTGGCAAATCTTCCCATAATCCTAGAAATGGAGCAGTTCCAAGGAGGAACGTCTTGCATTCTTTTTAAGTCTTCTTTTGGAAGCAGCAGATCTTACCTTGGCTTGTGAGATAGACAACAGCTGTCTCTTGGCCCTTTGGATTGTCTCCCAGAATTTTAAATCCTACCTTCTTTGAATGGACTATTCCCACTGAATTCTTTTTCAGAGGGGCAATGTTTCCCATTGCTGAACACTTCTGACAGTAGTCTTTTTCAGAGCCAGCTTTCCCAAAATTCTGTGAAGTCGGATAACAGAGATTTGAATATCTTTTTTTTAAATGAATAATGGCCTTTACTGTCATTCAGGTCTCTGTTTTTGACAATAGCCATTTTGCCTTTTTTTTAAAAAAACTAGGTGTCTCCTGCATGGCTCAGGATTGTTTGCTTCGGACCCCAGAAGATTTTGTGTTTCCACTGCTACCTAGTGAGGAGCTGAAAGATAAATACAGACGCTACCTCTTCAGGGACTACATTGAGGTATCATTTGTATCATTTTATGTGCAACACTCCCTATTTTTTGCATTAAGGAAATAACAATGGATATATGTTTATCCCAGGCATGTTTAAATCCACAGTAACTGAATTTAAACATGCTTGGGATAAACATATATCCATTGTAAGATAAAATACAGGAAATAGTATTAGGGCAGACTAGATGGACCATGAGGTCTTTTTCTGCCGTCAGTCTTCTATGTTTCTAACCCCAGATCAATTTCTGTGAATTGTCTGTAAGCTGTGTACCTGTGAGCTTAAGACTACATCATGCACGTCCTTAAAAAGTTTCATTGGCTTTTCCAATAATTCCCCGCTTTGAGAGATCCTTATTTTTGGTAGCAGCAACGGTTTGGTGGAAGAGTCTCTTTCTCAATGGAAAGCAGAATAGTCTACTCCTAGGATGGCACATGGAACCATATTGGAGGGGGCACACATGTTAGCTCCAGCGCACATGCGTGCACTAGCCAGCTGAGTTTTGGCCTTGGGGAAGGAGGTTTCGCCCTCTGAAGTTTTCAGGGAAGCTTCCCTGAAGCCCCAGAGTGCAATGGGCAAACCGGAAGTTCAGAAAAACAGACTTCCAGTTTGCCCGTTGTGCTTCTTTTTGCACTCCAGAGTCTTCAGGGAATCTTCCTGAAGCTCCAGAGTGCGAAAAACAGCCCAATGGGCAAACTGAAAGTTCAGAAAACAGACTTCCGGTTTCCTATTGTGCTGTTTTTCGCACTCCAAAGGCTTCAGGAAGCTTCCCTGAAGGCTCTGAAATGCGAAAAAAAGCACAGCGGCAAACCAGAAGTCCGTTTTTCTGAACTTCCGGTTTGGCCGTTTTTTCACCATCCCAGGCTTCATTGAGGCCTGCACGCATGTGCAGGGACATCGTGGGGATTGTGCGTATGCACAGAGGCAGCGTGGGGGAGAGGGCATATGCGTGGGGAGTAGGGAATGGGTGTGGTCCATGTGCACATGCTAGCACACGCACACACACCCTTTTGGCACTTGAACCAGAAAAGGTTCGCCATCACTGGTCTATTCCCTTGATTGATTGATTTGATTGATTGATTGGTTGATTGGTTGATTGGTTGGTTGGTTGGTTGGTTTTACGTTCTTCCCCTCCCCAAGGACATATTTATTTCAAAAATATCTTTTCCTGTGAAGACTTCCTTCTTAAATGTTTTCCAGTGGGGGAAAAAACAATTGGTCCTCCCAAAATAAAATCCACTTCACTTAAAACCATATACAGGGGGTTTTTTTGGCTAGTTCTCTAAAATAATTTTTAAAGCGGATTTACAATGTTTGTCCCACAGAGCCATTTCCAGCTGCAGCTCTGTCCTGGCGCTGACTGTCCTATGGTCATACAAGTACAGGAGCCCAAAGCCCGCCGAGTGCAGTGCAATCGCTGTAATGAGGTTTTCTGGTAAGAAAGGGACATTGTATATTTGAGGGACACAAAGGATAGAGATGGGAAGAACAGAAAATACCTCCTTCAAATGAGGAATAGCCTAAAGAGCCTCAGTGGTGCAGTGGTTGGAGTGCAGTACTGCAAGCTACTTCTGCTGATCATTGGCTGCCAGCAGTTTGGCAGATCGAATCTCACTAGGTTGACTCAGCCTTCCATCCTTCCAAGGTCGGTAAAATTAGGACCCAGATTGTTGGGGGCAATATACTTACTCTCTGTAAATCGCTTAGAGCGGGCTGTAAAGCACTGTGAAGCGGTATATAAGTCTAAATGAACTAACTAACTAAACAAATGCAGCAGTGATAGAAGTGACTGTCAAACTGTTGACTTTGCCATCCAGCTCCTTGGGTATAGATAGGTTTGAGAGTCTAATGTGGCTTGAAGAAGCAGGCAAATGATTAACTGTTTTGAAGATTAAACTGTGAATAGGTAAATTGCTATTACAAGTCACAGAGGTGTTATATTATTACAGAATTCGTGAGAACAAATGTGCAACAAGAACTAATAAATCTCTTGAGTAATTTTACAAGGAATGAGCAGCGGTTATACAAATCAACTCCATTCTGCAAATGCCAGTTTCTAGAATAAAAGAGATTGAATGTGATGGGGAAGGGGTAGTAAAAGTAGTATTTGGTAGTTGTAAATATGATTTGGAGAGATATATGTAGCCTATAGATTGTGTAAACTGCTTTAGATGATCCCACTATTTCACTGCCATTTCTAAAAGCTAAGGAGATATAAGGTCTACACACACAAAAAGTGGAAATTGTCCCATGTTAATTTAAACACCAGCATCTGTAGAGGTTTTGTTCTATTTTGGCTTTTTTTCCAAGTGAAATAAAAAAATGTAGGGAGTTGTCAGTCTGGTATAGCATTTAAGACGCTGGACTAGGAGTGGGGAAATCTAACATCTTCTTAGACAAAGAAGCTAGTCAGGTGACTTTCAGCCAATCAGAAATATCTTATCTGCTAGCCCACTCTAGACCAGTGAGATAGATCATATTCCATGACCTTCAATGAAAAGGCTGCCATCCTTCTCTGGATTTATTTGTGTTGATATTGTGATAATATTCCTCAGATTACTTTAGACTTCTAAATTCTGCCATTGGCTGGGATATATAACAACTCCACTCAGTTTTTATGCAGAAGCATTAGGAATGTAAGCTTTGTGTACAGGTGCCATTGTCATTTTCAAATAGCATTTGTTTACAAGTAATTTTTTTTTTTTAACTGGACATAAATTTATTTTTGCTTAAGTTTCAAATGTCGGCAGATGTACCACGCTCCTACAGATTGTGCTACCATCCGAAAATGGCTCACTAAGTGTGCAGATGACTCTGAAACAGCTAACTACATCAGCGCTCACACTAAAGATGTAAGTGTGCTGGAGAGGGAACACTTATAAGTATCTATAGTTTCAAACAAATCTCTATTTGGTTATTATGGAGGGTTGGTCATTGAATTATGTGTCCTATATCTGAAGTCTGTCTGTCTTTCTTTCTTTCTTTCTTTCTTTCTTTCTTTCTTTCTTTCTTTCTTTCTTTCTTTCTTTCTTTCTTTCTTTCTTTCTTTCATGATTGAATGTATTGAATTTATATTGCCGCCTATTCACTCTTGGCGATTCAAGGTGGCTTACAGAATATAAATCCACATTTAAAATAATAACACTATTTTTTTTAAAAATCAAATAAATCAATAGTATAATACAATAAAAATCCCCCTCTCCCCTCCCCGGCGACAGCAGATCAAATGAGCCATTTAATGGGCTCCATCCCGCTCTGCGTTCTCCAGGCCCGCTGGCAGAATCAGGTCTGCACCTTCTGGAAGGGTATTAGAGTGAGGACCATTTTCATCTCTGGGGAAATGATATTCTCCAGAGAGGGTGTCACCATGGATCCCTTCTGGGACCTACCAGGTGTATCTCCCTCGGAACTCACAACATTCCCTGCTTCCCTGCTCGGATGTGTTGGGTGGGTGTGACTGGCAAGAGACCCTCAGATAACCTGGTCTCAAGCAATGAAGGGCTTTAAAGGTGACAACAGCTTCTGGAATTGGACCTGGGAGCAAATTGGCAGCCAATGCAGTTCCTGCAGGAGAGTTATCATTATTATTATTATTATTATTATTATTATTATTATTATTATTAATCAGATTTGTATGCCGCCCCTCTCCGCAGACTCGGGGCGGCTCACAGCAATAATAATACAATGTAAACAAATCTAATATTTAAGTTTAAGTTAATTTAAACCCCCAATTTAAAAACCAATCATACATACTAACATACCATGCATAAATTTTATAAGCCTAGGGGGAGGGAAAGTCTCAATTCCCCCATGCCTGGCGGCAGAGGTGGGTTTAAGGAGCTTACGAACGGCAAGGAGGGTGGGGGCAATTCTAATCTCTGGGGGGAGTTGGTTCCAGAGGGCCGGGGCCGCCACAGAGAAGGCTCTTCCCCTGGGTCCCGCCAAACGACGTTGTTTAGTTGACGGGACCCGGAGAAGGCCAACTCTGTGGGACCTAACTGGTCGCTGGGATTCGTGCGGCAGAAGGCGGTCCCGGAGTTGATGCATGTGCCCAGCGGAGTCTGCACAAAACCATGCGGGCTGCTGCATTTTGCACCAACCAGAGCTTCCGGATGCTTTTCAAGGGCAGCCCCATGTAGAGCACGTTGCAATAGTCAAGATGGGAAGTGAATAGGGCATGAGCGACTGTGAGTAGGAATTGTTGGTCCAGAAAAGGCATAACTGGCGCACAACCTGCAAAGAATTCCTCCTTCCGTCCCTTCTGCCCTCCACTTATCTCACTATTTGCCACTTCTCTCCCAAATAAACAAAAGCCAACGTGGAAAGAGGATGAAGAGGGGGGAAAAAAGATAATTATGAGTTCTAACCAGAAGCCATGTGGATGGACTCTGTTACAAGAGTGATAAGTACACATTGGAAGACCTGATATACCAACTTGGGAACAAGTGCTGTGTTGGAAAATCTGTGTTGCTAATAGTCAATGACACAATGGGATGTAATCAGGTTGCTTGATTATACATTGGCTCATATGTTTATTAAGTGTATTGCATCTTCCCAAAGAAAACATTAGATCATATGTTTCTCCCCTTCCAAGGTAGTAAAAGAATAGTTATCCTGAGCAGAAAAGTAAGATTAGAGGAATCATCTAAGACACTGGTGTCAAACTCAATTTTGTCACGTTATCGTTACTTTTTTTGCCTTGGCGGAGCCAGGGTAGGCTGGCCAGGGGTGAAATTCAACAGGTTCGGACAGATTTTATATACAACTGGTGGCGGTGATTATGCGCTGTTTGGAGAACTGGTAAATTGCACCCCTGAGTGGTCCCTTCCCTCCCCTCTCACGCACTCCTTCTCTCCTTCTCTCCTCCTTCTCAGGCTCATATACATAGAGCAAACATGAGAAGGAGGTGAGACGCAGTCAGGTTGAATACTAGGAGGCTTGGCTGAACTTTTCTGTCGGTTCTGTGGGCGTGGCTTGGTGGGGTGGTGCCACCCCACCTTGCCATGAGTGATGTCAAGTTGGCCATGTCCACTCAGTCACATGACTCTCACCACCAAGCCACGCCCACAGAACCAGTAGCGGGGAAATTTGAATGTGGGCTGCCAATTTGATACCATGCTAATCTAACATGTGTACTAAAAGAATGAGAAACTTAGAAGACCCATTTTTTTGGAAAGGGAAGACTACATTTTAAAAAAATAAAAGGATTTGGATTGTAATATTAGTAAACAGCAGGCGTCAAACAAAAGAGGAACATTGCAAACTTATTGGATGGATTGGGATAGGACGGATTACAAAACATGAAGAGAAAGCCTCCCCCCCCCCCCCAATCTGTTAAAATGCCTGGTTCAAAACCCAGCATGTCCCAAGTGAAACGTTTTCATTCTTTATTAAAATATGGCCCTGAAATTAAATATTATACAGTGGAACCCCGACATAAGAGCTGCTCTACTTAAGAGCAACTCGAGATAAGAGCTGGGAGGGGAGAGATATTTTTGTTCTACTTACAAGCCCAAATTCGAGATACAAGCGCCAAGGAGCTGTCTCCTGAAGCCAAACGCTAACTTCCGCGTTCGGCTTCAGGAGATAGCTGCGAAGCGGCGCGCGTGTTTTAAAAGGTTGCAGCCGGCCTGGGGGGCTCGGGGGGGTGCTTGCAGCTTTCTTTCTTGCTCTTTTTCTTTCTCTCTTTTACCTTCCCTTCCTCTATTTCTTCTTTTCTTTCTCCTTCCCACCTTCTTCCCTCCCTCCCTCCCTCCCTTCACTCATTCCTCTCTTACTCTCCCCTTTCATAAGTTTCCTTGCTTCCTTCCTCTGTTCCTGTCCCTTCCCCCTTTCTTTCTTTCTTTCTTGCTTTCTTTCTTGCTCTTTTTCTTTCTCTCTTTTACCTTCCCTTCCTCTATTTCTTCTTTTCTTTCTCCTTCCCACCTTCTTCCCTCCCTCCCTTCACTCATTCCTCTCTTACTCTCCCCTTTCATAAGTTTCCTTGCTTCCTTCCTCTGTTCCTGTCCCTTCCCTCTTTCCTTCCTTCCCACCCTCCGTCCATTCATTCACCCATTCCTCTCTTGATCGCTTAAAGCCGGTCCCTGGTGCAAAAAGGGTTGGGGACCTCTGTCCTACAGGATTGGGTGGCAGAGAAGTTGAACATATGTAAATTTAAAAGTTTAAGAAAGTTTACAAGTTAAGTGAAAGAAACTTCATTATTCATTTATATGTACATGTACATTTCTTCATTAAAAACATGTCTTTCTGCATAATTTAGACTAACTTTGTGAGTTTTTTGAGGGCTGGAACCAATTAAAATTATTTACATTAATTCCTATGGGGAAAAGTCGTTCGAGATAAGAGCTGCTCGACTTAAGAGCCCAGGTCCGGAACGAATTAAACTCGTATCTCGAGGTACCACTGTATTTAATTAAGTAGATACAATCAAAACAATTTAAAAGGAAGCTCTTAGCTGAATCATAGAACATGTTTTCTGTGTGGAAGAAGGCCCAGATTCAGTGTTGGCACTTCCATGTGGTGCTAGGAAAGGCTCCTGTTTGAAAGCCATCACCATTTCAGACAGCTTGATGATAGATTAGTGGTTTGCTTTACAAGGCAAATTTCTGTCTTCTTACGAAGAGCAGAATGAAGACTCCACAATTGCAGAAGGCAAATGGAGGCCAAATGGAGTGGAAACCTGGAAAGCATCTGAAGTATGGAGGGAACTTTTGTTATGTCTCATGTTACTCTCTTGTTTTCTTCTCAGTGTCCCAAGTGCAATATCTGTATTGAAAAGAACGGTGGCTGCAATCACATGGTGAGCAGTTTCTAAACAAGCTTAAAAATCACCTTACAAATGTTATCTTATTTTTTTTTCAATTAAATCTTTGCAGTTTGTTAACTACCTCTTCTTTTCTCTCTCTCTCTCTCTGTCTTTCCTCCAGCAATGTTCCAAATGCAAGCACGGTAAGTGGTTAACAACTGCCTTTTTGGACTCGGAAAACATTCTTAATCTTGTCGCTCCATTAAAGCATTTATGGCCCTTTGATTACTGGTCCAAGGGACTCGCTCAGTAGCCTGCTCAGCACAACCCGTATACTGCTCTAGGCTTCCGTAAAATGGATGTTTTTTTCCTATTAACTTGGCTTTTTTGCCTTCTTATCTCTTGCAGACTTTTGCTGGATGTGTCTAGGGGACTGGAAGACTCATGGCAGCGAATACTATGAATGCAGTCGGTACAAAGAGAATCCTGACATTGTAAATCAGAGTCAGCAAGCACAGGCCAGAGAGGCCCTCAAGAAGTACTTGTTCTATTTTGAGAGGGTAGGAAATGTCTCCTTAGCCAAAGCTAACTATAAACCTCTCGGGGCATCCTGCCTTGTGTGGAGGCACAAGGATTCACGTCAACAGGTCTATGTGATAAGCAGTGCATTCGGTGATAACAGGACGACTACAAAACGTATTTCTGAATCCTCAAGTTTATTTTTCAAGACGTAAAGGTTTTCCTAGATAATTCTTGTAACAAGAGGGGTCTTTTTTTTTTCTCTATGGGATCCAGCAGAAATAGTGCTACACTTTTCAAATTGGATTGCTTCTTTTCAAATGTCGCCTCTCATAAAAATACAATTGCTGTCTTTCAGCTTTGTATTCCTTGCCACAGAAATGTTTAAACCATTTACTGTATCCATATATGTGTAATCAATTTTAAAATGGTGAATTTCTGGTTTCGGTTCTTAGAAATAAGATATATGGATGAAATTCAGTGCTGTGTGAGCTGAATGTCACTATTTTTTTAAAAAAAATACTCCAAAAAATGGGAGGTGCAACCATTCTGAAGGAGCTTCTGAAACTTCAAGAGCCTATTAGATAATTTCTCATCTTGTTCTGTAAATAGAAATAGTCTTGTCAGTATCCTCCTCACCAAATCAGTCCATTCCTTTTGGTTCCTTCTTAGTTTTTTTACTGTTCTTTTGAATGGAGTGTAAATGTAGTTTATCTGTATGTGTCTATTAATGGCTGAATTTTCTGAATGCCAAGCATCTAGGGATTCCCTAATGACCCAGCATTCCACACTCAGATAAGCTGGGATTAATATCAGACAATATTTAACCAATATCTTAATCAAACAACTACCAAGGAGAGAACTACACCCTTACCAAAACTGGCAGAGCAAGATCGTGTATGTAAACAAGGAGCAAACCCCACATTTACTGATGATATTACCTGGTTGGGTCAAGCCAACAGCCAAGCTCAGAGAGCACTAAGGACAATTACGTAGCTGACCAGATATTCCATATGTAGTTAAATGATATTTGAGATAATCTTTTAAAGATGACAGTGCTGTTACTAATATGCAGTAGATTGCACAACTACCTTTATTTTATTCAAATTTACTAGCTATCTCTTTGTGGGCAGCATGCAAAACTGGAAAATCCATAAAACAGATCAAACATTAAACTAAGCAGACAGCCAAGACTAAGTCTTACAAACAACACAGAACACCCCCTCCTCTACTCAAATACAGTCATGCAGTGGTACCTCTACTTAAGAACTTAATTCGTTCCGTGACCAGGTTCTTAAGTAGAAAAGTTTGTAAGTAGAAGCAATTTTTCCCATAGGAATCAATGTAAAAGCAAATAATGTGTGCAAACCCATTAGGTTTGCACGCATTATATAATAAATTATTTAAATAAAAGCTCGGAATTTGGGTGGGAGGAGGAAGAGGAGGAGGACAGTTGCTACCGAAGGAAGAAGGTGAGGAGTGGAATCAAAATGGAGCATTTCTTTCCTCTGGGCGCCGGCATAGGTTTATTCCCTCTTCAAACACCCAGAGAAAGAAAAGTGCTACATTCGCTCTGGACTGCCAAAGCCTCCTTAAGCATCATCGAAAGGCTCCAGATAAGCCCGAGATGGCTGGGATTAAAGGGGAATGGCAGGAAACTGGGCAGGCCTTCGTGCCGCTCTTAAATTTCCTGGGGAATTTTTCTGGGCTCGGGTTCTTAAGTAGAAAATGATTCTTAAGAAGAGGCAAAAAAATCTTGAACATCCGGTTCTTATCTAGAAAATTTCTTAAGTAGAGGCGTTCTTAGGTGGAGGTACCCAGGTTTTTAAGAGCTTTCCAGAACTCAAGTAGAAAAGGCACCACTCTTGTCAGCTCGAGGACATTTACATGCTTCTATGCTTCTAAGACTGACGGCAGAAAAAGACCTCATGGTCCATCTAGTCTGCCCTTATACTATTTTCTGTATATTATCTTACAATGGATATATGTTTACATTCCTCAACTACTAGTTGTGTTCAGTAATTATGCCAGAACAGGTATGTAGTTTGAGGTTTGCAGGTGTGGATGGGAAGATAAGTGTCATATAAGTGTCATCTGGAGCAGTGAAAGAAGGAATTCGAGGGGAGCTGCCATTCATAGCTGTGTGCTTCCTTGTCTGGTTGACCTTTGTTTTCCATCTCTGTAATTGAACTAGCCAATTATACCACATACAAAGTGGGAATGTAGGATAAATGAATTGCCTTGCCTTTTTTTAGAGCCCACTGACAAAAATTAGCTTGCTTTTAGAAGGTGATAGGTATGCTCCCCCCACCCCCAGCATAACACATCTTTTTGATACTCGACGTGGTTAGTATGGAAAACTATCCTTTTCTTCTGGATCCCAGTTTGGGTCTTTTTCCTTGCTTTTCCAATAAACATGTTCACTTTTATTCTTTTTTTTTTCTATTGTGAAGTGGGAAAACCACAACAAGAGTTTACAGTTGGAGGCACAGACATACCAGAGAATTCAAGAAAAAATCCAAGAAAGAGTCATGAACAACTTGGGAACGTGGATAGATTGGCAGTATTTACAGAATGCAGCAAAACTTCTAGCAAAGGTAACTATCTGTAAATCAGCTTTGTTAAAATACCCAAGGCGGGAGGGTGGGGGGGCGATGGTAGGTTTAGGGCATATTGCTGTGTTCATGTGTTATGGAACGCTGACTCTGATTGTAAACGGCAACGAGGTGCAATGGATACTATCAGAGGAGTTGCAGTGTATTGTTGTTCAGTACTCTGATCTGAACCTACAGCTGAAAACTAGATTAAGTTCCCCTGGGATTGGTTGAGATGTAGGAGCACATTCTGGGCTTCCTTTTGAAGTTCTTAATAATGCTGTTACTACCAGCACCACCACCACAAACCACCACAAAGAAAAGAGGGAGCTCTGCTGTCTCCTGATTTCACAAATACAGTGTTCCCTCGATTTCCACAGGGGATGCATTCCGAGACCGCCCGTGAAAGTCGAATTTCCGCGAAGTAGAGATGCGGAAGTAAATACACAATTTTTGGCTATGGACAGTATCACAAGCCTTCCCTTAACACTTTAAACCCCTAAATTACCATTTCCCATTCCCTTAGCAACCATTTACCATTATTACTGGTACTCAGCATTGAATAAGACAGTGATCCTGATATTTATAAACATAATTATTTATTAACAATAATTATTTTTTTGTTATTTATTTGCAAAAATTATTAGTTTGGCGATGACATATGACATCATTGGGTGGGAAAAACTGTGGTATAGGGAAAAAAACGCAAAGTATTTTTTAATTAATATTTTTTGAAAAACCGTGGTATAGGCTATTCGCGAAGTTCGAACCCGCGAAAATCAAGGGAACACTGTATAGCTTATTTATGAGTGGCTCAAGGTTGACTCAGCGTTCCAGCCGTCCAAGGTCTGTAAAATGAGGATTCTGATTGTTGTTGGAAGCATTAGGCTGACTCTGTAAAGTGCTTAGAGGGGGCCATAAAGCACTGTAAAGTGGTATATAAGTGCTACAGTGATCCCTCTATTATCGCAAGGGTTCCGTTCCAAGACCCCTCGCGATAATCGATTTTTCGCGATGTAGGGTTGCGGAAGTAAAAACACCATCTGCGCATGCGCACCCTTTTTTCTATGGCCGCGCATGCGTAGATGGTGGAGTTTGCGTTCCCTGCCGCCCACGCAAAGGGGAAACCCCGATTCGGCTCCTCGCTGCTGCTGCGCTACCGAGCAGATCAGCTGCTGGGCGGCCGAAGGAACCTTCCCTGGGTCTTCCCCCTCTTGCTGGCGGGCGGGCGAGCGGCGGGCATCAGCGAGGAGCCGGGGTTTCCCCTTTGCGTGGGCGGCCGGGAAGACCCAGGTTGGGGGTTCGGGGGGGTGCTGGGAAGCCCCCCAGGCCGGCTGCGACCTTTTAAAACAGCCGCGCCGCTTCCCAGCTGAGTCCTGAAGCCAAACGCGGAAGTGTTTTTTTAAAAAAAATTAATATTTTTTTAAAAATCGCGATAGATCGAGATCGCGAAACTCAAGGGATCACTGTATTTCTGTTACTTCAACTTCATATTGTGTCCTGTGTATTACATTATCATAGATAGAGGCATATGCTAATAGGGGCTGCTTTTTCATATCATAATGCATATGGAATGTTGTCCTTGAAATTTGGAGAAGAGCAGCAGATAGCTCTATTGGCCTAGCTCATGAGTACAGCCTATTAATCTTGCTTCCTTTTTTGAAAATTGCAGTGTCGTTATACACTACAATACACCTATCCATATGCCTACTACATGGAATCTGGTCCCAGGAAGAAATTGGTAAGATCATGTAATTCTGTATAATGAATGATAACTGAAATTCTTAAAGATTTGGGAGGTGGGGAAGTCAGGACTTATACGAATCCATATCTAAACATTGCCTAAAACCACATGATAGTTTCCAGTTGGTGAAGTTGAGCGTTCTGATTCTTTGGCGGTTGTAGGGGAGGTCCTTGGAAGCCACAGATAAAATACTCCAAGCTTGGAAGGAGACGAAAGAATACAGTTTTAATAAATTAAGGGATTTTGGTTTTAGTCTTGGGATATGCTTTAAAAAGCATGTAAATGGGCAAATGACCTGTCATAAGTATAATGAATATTGAAGAAAATGTTAAATATTTGTCACTAGCACATTCTAACTTTATTAGTTTTCAGGCTTTCAATAATTAAAGATTCTTACAAGCCTTAATGAGTATTGTTACTATAAATATAGTATAGGAGAATAAAGAACAAACATACTCAAGTCTAATCAATTACAAACAAGGATTTGTCGATCCTTAATTTCATATTACAGTGATCCCCCGTTTATTGCGTCCCCAACCATTGCGAACAGGGTACTTCGCTATTTTTCAACCCGGAAGTCAAAATACCATCTACGCATGCGTGCCCGTGGGCACGCATGCGTAGATGGCAACCGGGAGATCAGCTGCTGGGCGGCTTCCCTGAGTCTTCCCCCTCTTGCTGGCGTCAGCGAGGAGTTTCCCCACCGCCCACGCAAACTCCTCGCTGCCGCCCGCCCTTCGCCCGCCCACGCCGTTCATTCTTGCCGCACGGGCCTGTCCACGCTGTCTCTCGGCGCTTTCGAGCTGAGTCGGGGAGCGAGTTCGCTCCCGGACTCAGCACGAAAGCGCCGAGAGACAGCGCCAAGGAACGGGCCTGTCCACGCTGTCTCTCGGCGCTTTCGAGCTGAGTCGGGGAGCGAGTTCGCTCCCGGACTCAGCACGAAAGCGCCGAGAGACAGCGCCAAGGAACGGGCCTGTCCACGCTGTCTCTCGGCGCTTTCGAGCTGAGTCGGGGAGCGAGTTCGCTCCCGGACTCAGCACGAAAGCGCCGAGAGACAGCGCCAAGGAACGGGCCTGTCCACGCTGTCTCTCGGCGCTTTCGAGCTGAGTCGGGGAGCGAGTTCGCTCCCGGACTCAGCACGAAAGCGCCGAGAGACAGCGCCAAGGAACGGGCCTGTCCACGCTGTCTCTCGGCGCTTTCGAGCTGAGTCGGGGAGCGAGTTCGCTCCCGGACTCAGCACGAAAGCGCCGAGAGACAGCGCCAAGGAACGGGCCTGTCCACGCTGTCTCTCGGCGCTTTCGAGCTGAGTCGGGGAGCGAGTTCGCTCCCGGACTCAGCTCGAAAGCGCCGAGAGACAGCGCCCCCCGGACCCCCAACCCGGGTTTGGGGGGCTGCTAGGAAGCCCCCCATGCCGGCGGCAAACAGCCGCGCCGCCCCCAATCTTCGGCTCCTCGCTAGCGCTGTGGGAGTAAAAACACCATCTGCACATGCGCAGATGGTGTTTTTACTTCCGCATCGCTACTTCGCGAAAACCCGCTCGTTGCGGGGGCTCCTGGAACGGAACCCTCGCAACGAGCGGGGGATCACTGTATTTTATGTTGTTCAAGCTGTTTCCACATTGAATTGGCTGTTGTGTTTCCTTCATTTGAAATGCTTCTGCTATAGATGCAAATAGTGATACCAATATATTATTAATCTTTGCACAAAATCCTATATAGGTCCTGTGGGTTTTTTTCATAATGTTTTGTTTGATTTTCAGTTTGAATACCAACAGGCTCAACTTGAAGCAGAGATTGAAAATCTCTCATGGAAGGTGGAAAGAGCAGACAGTTATGACAGAGGAGTGAGTAATAAATAAAGTTCAAGCCCTTTTATCAGTTGTGAACTCATTTTTTACTCAAAGGTCTGAGGAGAAACTGGTATCAATAAAATTTCACAAATAAAGAACGAGAAACTACTACTGCTATTTTTATTTTTTTAAATAATTTTTATTAGAAATTTAGAGGATACAGATATAGACTACAGACTAAAAAGATAAAAAAATGAAAAAAATAGAATTTCCAGCATACATACACATTTTACAATTTATCACCATTTCATAAAATACAAGAAATAAATTCTACAACCCATTAGTCACCTCATTCTCTATAAGTATATCTATAAAATCCCATATTTTATCCTAATCAGCAATAAAACTTATAAACTTGCTCTAACAAGCTCACTCAATTTCCTTCCTTTACATTTCTATCTATTTAATTCTTCTTAAATTCCCAAATCTCATCAATCCCAAAATGTTACTAATAAACTAAAGAAAGAAATAGTAACATTTTGAAGTTAATCAAGTACATTTAGAATATAGGAAATAATTTCATGTAACCTGTCATCTTTAAAACGAAACCTAAACATCTTCATAATTAAAAAAAGAAATTGAATATTACCAGAAATGGAACTATCCCTAGAACAAAATCCTTAAAACATGTTCTTCCAGATCTAGTGCAAAGAAAAGGTAAAATATGGTAATCAAGGTTTGGGTGAGTGCTTCTCATTAAGGCAGCATTATTCCTATTGAGGCATTTCACTGATTGCTGAGGGCATCTAGATCCAATTCAAAATGTTGTTTTTGACTATTAAAGTCCTTGGTTATAGAGTACTTTAAGGTCTGTTTTTTCCAGATCGAATTTGCCAGATTGTATATGCATGCATAGAAAATACACTAAGGATATCGTCCTTACAGGAATTCAGAAAGGCATGACCTAATTTCTTCCTCAAAAACACTTTCTGAGAGTGTCCCTGTAACTTCCTTTCCAGCCTTCTGTAAGACAGTGAAAACTGTTTTCTTCGAGCATTTAGGATCCAGAAGGATGGTTGTGCAAGGCAAATTATTTCGGCTGTTTTACATTTTATGTGGTTGTTTAAACAAACCCAGCTTCTCCAATAGTTGGGTATTTTTTGGCAAAAATTGGTAGAAAAACTTTGCAATTGGATAATCATAAGATGCTGCAACTGTTTGTAAGGTGTGCCTGTGGCCAAGTAACTGAATTGTGATTACATGATTGCAGGGGTAGTGCAACGTTCATTAAGTGTCAATCTAGGGCAGGGGTCAACAAGTGTTGGTCATGACCTTTAAAGCCCTACATGGCATTGGACCAGAGTACCTCCGGAACCGCCTGCTACCGCACGAATCCCAGCGGCCGATAAGGTCCCACAGAGTTGGCCTTCTCCGGGTCCCGTCGACTAAACAATGTCGTCTGGCGGGCCCCAGGGGAAGAGCCTTCTCTGTGGTGGCCCCGGCCCTCTGGAATCAACTCCCCCCGGAGATTAGAACTGCTCCCACTCTCCTTGTCTTCCGTAAACTACTTAAGACCCACCTATACCACCAGGCATGGGGGATTTGAGACACCTTTCCCCCAGGCTTATTATAATTTATGTTTGGTATGTATGTGCTGTTTGGTTTTTAATTATGATAGGGCTTTTAGGTTTGTTTTTTTTTAATATTAGATTTGTGCCAGTATAATATTGTTTTTATCGTTGTTGTGAGCCGCCCCGAGTCTTCGGAAAGGGGCGGCATACAAATCTAATAAATTATTATTATTATTATCATTATTATTATTATGTGGCTCTTTCATCCCTCTGCTGCGGCTCCCTATCATTCAAAATATGCGTCACAACTGCCAATGTGTGGCACCTACCAACGTGCAATCTATTAAGCTTTCTGACCACAGTTAGAACCATGGATAAATCCAAGAAAAGAAAAGTTTCAGAAGAAACAGAACTTTTAATTCAACTATATATGCCGTTTAGGAAGTAGTCATGCACAGGAAAAGTTTTGTAGCTCCCAGTGTTTTCTTTTTTGTGCAAAACAGGTCCAAATGTTTAAGGTTGACAACCCCTGGTCTAGGGAGTAAGTCACTTTTTCTGAGTCGCTCTAACTTTGAAATGGTCATTAGAGCCTTGGTGGTGCAGGGGCTAGAGTGCAGTACTGCAAACTACTTCTGCTGATCACTGGCTGCCAGCAGTTTGGCAGATCGAATCTCAATAGGCTCAAGTTTGACTCAGTCTTCCATCCTTCCAAGGTTGGTAAAATGAGGACCCAGATTGCTGGGGTCAATATGCTGATTCTCTGTAAACTGCTTAGAGAGAGCTGCAAAGCACTGTGAAGTGGCATATAAGTCTAAATGTTAACGCTATTGTTAGCCAAGGAATATGATGCCAGCCCATGAAGTATGTACTTGTTAGCAATATCTTTTAATGGCCTTCCATGTCAGGGAAGTGAAAAGATCTGTAGTCCGCAGGCAATGTTTTTGATAGCAACCTCCATATTACAAAATAGCTTCCGTCTATGCAGTTAGGCTGATGCCCTCACTTTTTCTGGGTATCACAAAAATACCCACAAAAAATATTTACTGACCCCTTGCATCCTGGACATAAACTGTTTCAGCTCCTACCCTCAAAACGTTGCTTCAGAGCACTGCACACCAAGACAACTAGACACAAGAACAGTTTTTTCCCGAACGCCATCATTCTGCTAAACAATTCCCTCAACACTGTCAAACTATTTACTAAGTCTGCACTACTATTGCTACTAGTTTTTTCCTCATCATTCACTCATTTCCTCCCACTTATGACTGTATGACTGTATCTTCTTGTTGTATCCTTAAGATTTTTATTAGTATCGATTGTTTCTGATTGCTTATTTGACCTCTGTGACAATCGTTAAGTACTGTACCTCATGGTTCTTGACAAATGTATATTTTCTTTTATGTACACTGAGAGCATATGCACCAAAGACAAATTCCTTGTGTGTCCAAACACACTTGGCCAATAAAGAATTCTATTCTATTCTATTCTATTTTTTTTGGCATACTGGAAATTAATGAAATGAAACTCTAGACAGAGCTGTTTTGGAGGCTCTTTGGATAGTGAGTGCTCGCTATTGTTTAAATATAGTTTTTGATGTTTTTTATACATTATGGTGAAAACTGCTGGGAATCACCTCCTGTTTCAATAAAAGAGTATGTTTTCATTTCCTCTTTCTAGAGTTTCCTTTAGCGTTGATCAATTTTCTCCCAGCCAATAGAACCATAGCAATAGTACTTATATTTCTGTACCACTTCACAGCACTTTACAGCTGTTCTCCAAGCGGTTTACGGAGTCAAGAGTTTACAGAAATAACCCCTTTCTTATTCCTTTTATTTCCCACCCAGGATTTGGAGAACCAGATGCACATTGCTGAGCAGAGGAGGCGGACTCTGCTGAAAGATTTCCATGACACATAAGACCGCAGGAGCTACCAGGGCACAGAGCTGAGAGCAAAGTAGCAAGATGGCGGTGCGAGCAACCAGTGAAGCGATTGGAGGAACTGGCCTCGGCCTTTCCATAAAACGGGCCGAGGACATCACTGCACCTGCGCCTTCCCCCTCGCAAAACAGACATGAGCTAGCGCCACCGCTTGGTCTTCTATTTTTCTTCTGTTTTCTGCTTTTTCATTTTTGGCAGGTAGAGGTTGAAATTCAGTTGGCTTTTTTCCCCCTGGGACATGTTATTCCCCAGTTCTTGGATTGTTTTAGAGGGGAGTTTTATTTCCCCTTCCCCCTCCTTGAATGGCTGTTAATAGTATTAGATCATTTATAAACTTCTGTAATTTTTATCAACAGTGGTTGATACAAAGTGAACTCTAGAATAACACAGAAACTGCTTTAAAAAATAAATAAATTGGAAGTGGAGAGTGTTTCCTCCCCCCGCAAAAAAATAAGCAGTTTGTAAACAATGGCTTCCTTCTCTTTCCCCCTCCCCAAATTCACTTTGCTATGAAGGTTATGAAATAGTCCAGCCGTTGATTTGTTTTCCCCTTTCCTTGCTTGCTTGCTTGTCCTGGAAGTGCATGAGATGACCAGAGCCTGAGCCAAGCAGAATCAGCAGTTGCCAAAGGACAGCATAAATGTTGAAAGGTTCTCCTTCTTTTTCTTCTTTGACCGGCTCGGAGCAATAGGGCAAAGCTCAAGGCAGCCTGGGACAGTTGTAGTCCATCAACATGAAGTTGATCCCCTGCATGGATTTATTGCTTTGTTTTGTTTCCCTGGACTGCTACCTACTGCCAGATTTAAAATACTCGGAGGAGTTCAGGGAGCATAGCCTTGCTTCTTGGCAGCATTAGAGTGAACATTAGTTTTATTTAGGGCAGTAGATCCAGCCATGTTTGGGCCACAATTTGCATATCTGTGCAGCCGAGTCCTGTACAATCTGATTCTTTAGGTGGCTATAAAGTGATGCATCAGAGCTGATCTCTAATACCATAACAAAATCAGACTGACTTTAGTAGTTAAATTTGTTATTAAAACAAAAACACACACACCAGCATACGTCAGATCCTACTAAACAGCCATCACTGTTTTTGAAACTGTTTTGCTGCTAGCTGAAAAGTAACCAGCAAAAAACATTGGGAAGAGTCCATAGTTACTGTTAAGATTCATAGGTGGCTGCTTACTGGCAGAGGTTTGTTAACTCTTGAAATGTGTTTTAAAGTCAACAGTTCCTGTTAGAGGCCAGCTTTTAAAATGTATAAAAATAGATATATAAAATACGTATTTGGTTCTGCCAATAATCTGTCTAGAAATGAAAGAGGGAGCTGCCGTTTCCTGAAGCTGCTTCCATCGATGTCTTGAAACAAGAATTTCCTTGCATCCATGTTTACAAGAGCATGTTGCACTGAGATTTTCTATGTGCATTTGCTTGTGACTTTTGGGATTGGGATGAGAAAGCTTTACAAGAATCATTTTCTGCTTACGGCACCTGTTTTCCTAGCCTTTCAATGAAAGTTATTAGCATTTTAGATTTTGTCCCAGCTTTTTGGAGGTCATCAACCAAGCTGTCATCTTCCATCCAGCCGCTGCTGCCGCTGCCACTACTACCTCAGGCACCTCACTCCCAAGGAAAATGATACGGTTGTTTCCTAGATCCCAAATCCTAATATGGCTTTTCTGTTCCCAGCTAATCTCAGATTAAACCAGTGGGTAGAAGTAGTAAAAAAAACTTGTTGGGCACAGAGAAAAAAGTGAACTTCACCCAGATTCACCCTTGCTCTTTCCCTTCACCCATTCCACTAGACCGTGGTAGCATATGTGGTATGATGACCTCAACAGGTTTGCTCTTTTAATTCATATCTTTGTCAAAACAGAGATCATGCTTGTTTTTCTGGCTTAAATATTTTAATTTCTCTGCGTGGAAACCACTGCTGGGCTTTGAAACTTAGAAGCAGGCAAAAACCTTTTTATCAAAATGCAAAATGTTCAGTGTTTGTGTGTCAGGCACTGCTTACTACGGTATCTGTTTGCGTTAATTTTGTTCAGTGTTAGCACAAAATTATTGGCATCTTGATAGGGAAAACTGCTGGCTTCCTAACTTCCTCAGTAATGCTGTCCTGATCTTGCTTGCTTGCTTACATAAGGTTCAGATTTTGAGGGAGGTGAGCATCATTTTCTCTTGAAACTTCAAAGTTCAGATTGAGCTGTTTCTGCTCATGAAATTAACTAAGATTAAACATACACGTTCCTTGTTCAGAATTCTCCAATGCAAAAGAGTGGTGTTACTTGCCACAGCTAGCAAAAACCTGCGATTGGTTGAATTTACAGTAGCACAATCACGACTTGGCAGTGGCAAATTTTTCTCTGTTCTGCAAAGTTTGGCACATTGTTCTGATGCTTAGATCCAATCTCACCTGGTGTACTAAGATGTGGTGTAAAATTGTCACCTCACATAATGCAACATATTGAAGACAGGCTTCTGCTTGCTCAGGAGAATAATCTCACCTTTTTGGTCTCTGTGTCAGCCCTCTGTGCCTTCCGGGGTTTGGGGAGAGATGGCTGCACAGAGAAGAATCTACTCAGCTCTTGGGTTAGGGTTACAATACAATTAGTTGTTACCACACAGCTGCTCCTAAGTTTGGAATCAATAGATTCATCCCACAGTTCCCTACCTCTTATCTTCCCTGTTCTAGAACAGCACAAAGATTGGGTGCTATCTAAAAGTTTTTATCATTGGCAGAAAACAGTCCGTCTGTCCTACAAATATATTCTCTTCACTGTAGCATTTTTCAAGGTGAGCCTACAATTTGGGGGGGGCGGGGACGACGACAAACCTTGTTAGAAAATTTTACTTTGTGATGGAACGGACTAAATAAAGGGCATCTAAGCCAATGGGAAGGCACTACATTTCCCTCACAGCAGGTTAACATCCTATACTAGGAGTTTTGGTCTTCCTCTTGTTCTATCAGGCTTAGCCTAAGCCAACCTGGCAGCTATTTTCATCCTTCACTCTGCATATTGAGATTGTTGGCTTGGCTTACCCTTAATCACAATGTTTATTTCACTTAGTTTTTCTTTTTAAAATTCCCTCTCACAATTTGCCTTCCTCCTTCCTAAAAGAGAGGTACAGAAAGCTAAGGCAAATAGCCACCTCCTGATAGTAAACACGGAAAGCATGTAGGTAGTATCCAATTCTCCTGTCCAGTAGAATTCTGTACATGTAGACAGCAGTAGAGGCTGTGCAGATAAGGGAGAGATTCTGTAACCAGTTTTACGCTTGTACTCTTCTAGCATCTATTCTGTAGCAGTAAAATCACATTTTTTTTTTCTTAATGCCATGCTAATGTTACAGAAAGGACTGAAGACTTTTTGTTACTGTTGATCCATTTACACTCTTGTTTCTGTTTTTTCAAAATTCAACTTCACTTTTAGTAACTTTTTGTAAAAACAAAACAAACTTATGTGCTCGCTCAAGTCTGGACTGTTCCAAATTTTCAGGTAGTAGCTTCTGCTATGGAAGCTTTTTTTTTATTACGCAGAGTGCTACATTATCATGGCTGCCTTTGCTCTGTCCCTCACTAAGATTTGGGGGAAAGCAATCTCAAGAAACTGCCAACACTTTTCCGGCATTAGGAGGGGGAAGAGGGCAGAGGAGAAAGAGCCCTTTAAATTTTCCCCTCCTGAAATTGTTTATTTGAAATAAATTGTGAATTTCTAATTTTAATTAAGTGTTCTGTGGTGTTTACTCTGGCTATGTGTTCATATTTCTGTGATCTTCATGTTTGGAAGGGGGGGAAAAGGATGTTAAGAGAACAGAAAAAAGAATTGGGCAATTAAAAAATGTTCAAGTAGATTGAATATTTTCCCTATGAGAATAGGCTAAAAAGCTTGAGATTTCTTAGGTGGGAAAAAAAAGACAGCTTTTATTTTCCTTATTCTTCAGTCAAGTATTTTTTTTTTGTTTATTAAAATACTTAATGCAGAAATAAAAGAATATAAAAATAGTCGAGAAATAGGGAAGAAAAAAGGAAAAAGTGTAGGATAGAGGGGGAAAGGAAAAATATTGATTTTTGACTCTTTTACACATTAGATAAGGTAATAAAATAGAACCTCAACTTTATATTTTACATAATATATACTGTACTAGCCATTTATATAACAACAATCTTATCTAATCAGCAAAACCCAAAATCAAAGTTTCATTTTCCCCCACCTCAAGCACTAAGTCCAAAAACAGTTTCCAAGTAGAAACAACATTAATTGTATCCTTTTCTTTATTCAAAACAGTGAATTTAGCCCTCTCTGCTAACTCCACTTTTTGCACTTGTCCATTTAGAGAAATTGTTCTTCCCCTATCAAAACATTAGAATTGAGGATCGTCCAGTGGAACTCATTGAAAGGAGATTTGGAACAGAGGAAATTAGATTACTTTTTCACATTCCATACCAAATTCTGGGATTCATTGAGATGTGGAGATTGACTAGAGATAGTTTTAAAATGAGTTGGATAAATTTATAGGGGATGGGTTTATCTAGGGCTATTGGTCTTAATATTTGCTGTTCCTACCGGGTTGCAGGGAGCTTGCCTCCAAGTAAAAGTTGTAGGACCATAATTTTGGGGGTAAAGCAAATCTTTAGGTTTGCAAGCACTTCAAGAGTGTTAGCATTCAAAATGTTGCATAAAGATTTCTTCTGCACTGTAGCCTTTAGCTTCTTATGTCCATGTAAGCTGGAGATGAAGTCAGCTTAAATTGCTTTCTGGGTCCCTTCTCCTAAGTCTGCTTTGACTTAGACTGATGTTTTGGTCAGATCTATTTTTCATACTCTGGTGTACTCCACTTTTCCTACCAAGAGTTGGAAAGCAAGCATCAATTTCTTTCCTTTGATGGCTAGGACTTTTGAAAGCTTAAGGTGTCCACTGGTAAGACTTTTATTAGCCCCTCAGCTGATTTACATCAGTGTTATACTGATTTCATATTCTCACTTTGGTTAAGAGGGCAATGTACAGAACTGCCAACTTTATTTGGTTTAACAAAGGCCTATCACTATTCCATTACCAAATTTGTTTAAAAAGGAGGGCAGAGTTTCACCAGTCCTATTGAATTTACTTAAAAATTGGGAGAGGAAGAGACATTCCTGCCATAATGCACTTTAGCCAGTTGGAGCAGGAAGGAAGGGAACGATCCACAACGAAATGAAGCACAGGTGAGCTGGATAGCATCACTTATACTGGTACAGGTTAGAAAACAGATCAACTGGTAGATAGATGACTTCCTAGTTAGGTATAAACCATGATATTGCACATCCCTGCCCTGGAAAAGTGGCCCGTACTGTCCCTGGGGAAGCTGGTTTACCACCTTTCCAATCTTTTCCCCATTTTTGCTAAAAGATAATATAAAAACTGGGTTTAAATGTGACATTAAGCATAACCAGCTGGGTGACTTTGGGCCAGTCATTCACTCTGGCCAACTCATCATACAGAGGGTGGTTCTGGGGGAAATGAGAAAGGAATACAGGTAGCCTTCAACTTGCAACCATTCATTTAACAACCGTTCAAGTCATTGCAAAAAGTAACTTCTGTTTTCCACACTTATGACTATTGAAACCTGGCCATGTGATCAAACTTTGGATGCTTGGCAACCAGCATGTATTTATGACAACTACAGCATCCCAGTCATGTTTTGTAACTCAACAAAAGTCATTGGGGACAACTAATTCATTTAACAATTGCATTACGAACTTAACTGTACTGCTAACTTAATTGTGGCAAGACAGATCGTAATATGGGGCAAAACTCAACTGAAAGGCAGAATAAAAATGTAATGTTACAGTCAGCAGCATGGTAGCCAACTAGCAAGAAAAAAAATCACGTAACGTAAAAGGTGGTAACGTAAATATTCTGCCAGTCCAGATTAAATATTTAAATATTCTGCCAGTCCAGATATTGTAATCACAGACTGAGTTTTAAAATTACCATTCTGACATTTTGTGATAAACAAACTTAAAAGCACACTAGAGCTTAGATTAAGGACCGTTTTTGCTTTTTTTTTGTCAGACGTTTGCTTTAGTTTAAACCAGAGGCCTTCGAACTTGGCAACTTGTGGACTTTAACTTCCAGAATTCTCCAGCCAGCATAGTTGGAGTCCGCAAGTCTTAAAGTTGCCAAGTTTGAGAACCCCTGGTTTAAGAAAAGCAAAGCTAAGGCCGCAGGCGTTTTGCCCTTACTAAAAATGGTTCCAGATTCAGAGCATGAAACCGACGACGCCCTATTCAAAAATGGCTTCCTGTGCTACGGGTAATGAGGGAACGAGAGCCGCAGTCGAGTTATCGGCGCTAAAAATGGCTCTTTCTAATGGGATAAAATCTGAGCCTAAACGATACGACTGCCTCCCTGTCCGAGTTCAATTCGCACCGCGGCTCAGGCCGCTTCTCATTCAATTCGGGCCAGAAGGCCTGCAAGCCCCCTCTCGCTTCTCATGCGCGGTGACTTCACGCCGTTCGCGTGATGCTCGGGAGGAGAGTTTCCCCAGCCGCGCTCGCGCCCGGTTGCCGTGGTAACGCTTCACCGAGCCTCGGCCTAGGATGGCTGCGGCTGCAGGGGCAGCGGTGGCGGCGGCGACGGCCGAGCCGGACGACGAACCTCTCTTGCCGGGCCCTCCCGTGGGGCGACGAGCCGTTTGCTCCCGGCCCTACTTCGTCGTGCTGATGGTGTTCGCGCATCTCTACGTGATCAACGTGCTGGGCTTGCTGCTCTTCGTGCACATCAGCTCCGACGATGGCGGGGAAGCGGAGCCGAGGAAAGAGGCCCCTGGCCCCGTCCAGGAGGCGCCCCCCGTCCTGCCCGTTTTTGCAAGCAACTTGGACCCTCAGGCTCTGTCTCGCCTGCAGGGCATTAAGGCAAGCGCTGGCCTTCAGGGGGGGACGACGAAGGGTGGTGGTGGAGAGGGGGGTCGTGGCTGATTTTGCAGGGACTCCTTTTAGCAATAGCAGTATCCCTTAGACCAGTGCTTCCCAACCTTGGCAACTTGAAGATATCTGGACTTCAACTCCCAGAATTCCCCAGCCAGCATGCTGGCTGGGGAATTCTGGGAGTTGAAGTCCAGATATCTTCAAGTTGCCAAGGTTGGGAAACACTGCCTTAGACTTATATACCGCTTTACAGTGTTTTTACAGCCCTCTCTAAGCGGTTTACAGAGTCAGCATATTGCCCCCAACAATCTGGGTCCTCATTTTACACACCTGGGAAGGATGGAAGGTTATTCAATGAGAATATTTCATTCATTCAGATCTAGGATGTGCTATTTGAGTGTTCCCTTTATTTTTTGAGCAGTATATTTATATTTAGGCATGTCTGTGTTTGTGTATCTTTTTACAGTTTAATTAAATGTATAATAATAATAATAATAATAATAATAATAATAATAATAATAATATATTAGATTTGAATGCCGCCCCTCTCCCAGGACTCGGGACGGCTCACAACAATAATAACACAATGAACAGTAATACAAATCCAATATTAATAAAAACTAGAATTAAAACCCATTAATATTAAAAACAATCAATACTACACAGTCATACCACTCTCAAAGGCTACAGTCAGAAAGGAGGGGGAGGGAATTAGTCCTCCATGACTGGTGACATAAATGGGTCTTCAATATCTTGCGGAAGGCGAGGAGGGTGGGGGCAATTCGAATCTCTGGGGGGAGCTGATTCCAGAGGGCCGGGGCCGCCACAGAGAAAGCTCTTCCCCTACGTCCCGCCAGACAACATTGTTTAGTCAACAGGACCCGGAGAAGGCCAACTCTGGGACCTAATCGGCCGCTGGGATTCGTGTGGCAGAAGGCGGCCCCGGAGATATTCTGGTCCGATGCCATGTAGGGCTTTATAGGTCATTAGCAATACTTTGAATTGTGACCGGAAAGTGATCAGCCTCCAGTGCAAGCCACGGAGTGTTGACGAGACATAGGCATACCTGGGGAGGCCGATGATAGCTCACGTGGCCACATTCTGCACGATCTGAAGTTTCTGAACACTCTTCAAAGGTAGTCCCATGTAGAGAGTGTTGCAGTAGTCGAATCTCGAGGTGATGAGGGCATGAGGGACTGTGAGCAATGACTTTCTGTCCAAATAGGGCCGCAACTGGTGCACTATGCGAACCTGGGCTAACGCCCTCCTCGCCACAGCCGAAAGATGATGTTCTAATGTTAGCTGTGGATCAAGGAGAATGCCCAAGTTGCGGACCCTCTCTGAGGGGATCAATAATCCCCCCCTCAGGGTAATGGATGGATAAATGGAATTATCCTTGGGAGGCAAAACCCACAACCACTCCATCTTGTCAGGGTTGAGTTTGAGCCTGTTGACACCCATCCAGACCCTAACAGCCTCCAGGCACCGGCACATCACTTCCACTGCTTCACCGACTGGACATGGGGTGGAGATGTACAACTGGGTGTCATCCGCGTACTGATGGCACCTCACTCCATGCCCTTGGATGATCTCACCCAGCGGTTTCATGTAGATATTAAATAGCCGGGGGGAGAGGACTGACCCTTGAGGCACCCCACAAGGTAGAAACCTCAAGGTTGACCTCTGACCCCCCCACTAACACCAACTACGATCGTCCAGAGAGGTAGGAGGAGAGCCACTGCAAAACAGTGCCCCCCATTCCCAACCTATCTAGCCGTCCTCGTAACTGTGTCCTGTCTGGAAAGCTTACAGTTTTTTGATGTGTAAGTGAAAGTTTTTTACCAAATCACAACAACCATAATTCTTTTTAACGTGTGTGACATAATTCTGCATATAGATATAAACCAATTAATTAATTCATTACTTTACTATCTTTTAAAGGTGGGACATAAACAGAAGTTGCAACTGGTTCCTAACAAAATCCATGTTATGAAAACTCTCAGCTTGAAACCACTTCTTTTTGGTAAGAAATAGAGACTATTTAAAAATATATATCTACATCCTATTCCAAGTTCTATGAGCAATTTAATGTAAAAAACATATGTACTGTATATGTTTTTATTTCCCAGCTTCTTTGTACTGCAGCAACCTCCAGCTTGTGTTTCAAATGTCACCTGCCAGCTTTTTCCATCAAATCTCTGAAGACAGAGACAAAGATTTCTGTAATGTTTTAATTTTTTTATGGGTAAAAGAAGGTTAAAAGCAATTGGCAACCTTCTCATACAAATTGGAATATTGGGGGGGACAGGGGACGGTGTTTCATTACTTATTCCCTATCAATAAGAAAGAAATGAAAGAAAAAATGATCCATTTTTCTTGAGTTCTAATCCAGTTACACCAATTGTAGATCATTGTTTTATTCAATTAAAACAGTACCTCACAAATGGTTTTAGTAAAGGAACTGGAACCAATATACAGTGGTACCTCTACTTAAGAACTTAATTCGTTCCGTGACCAGGTTCTTAAGTAGAAAAGTTTGTAAGTAAAAGCAATTTTTCCCATAGGAATTAATGTAAAAGCAAATAATGCGTGGAAACTCATTAGGAAAGAAATAAAAGCTTGGAATTTGGGTGGGAGGAGGAGGGGGAAGAAGAGGAGGAGGACACTTGAGTGAAGGGAGTGTTTCTTTTCTCTGGGCGCTGGCAGAGGTTTATTCCCTCTCCAAGCACCCAGAGAAAGGAAAATGCTCCATTTGCTCTAGATTGCCAAAGCCTCCTTAAGTACCACCAAAAGGCTCCTCTGGCAGCCCAGAAAAGCCCAAGATGGCTGGGATTAAAGAGGGAATGGCAGAAAACTGACCAGGCCTTCGTGCCGCTCTCAAATTTCCTGGGAAATTTTTCCGGGCTCGGGTTTTTAAGTAGAAAATGGTTCTTAAGAAGAGGCAAAAACAATCTTGAACACTTTCTTAAATAGAGGCGTTCTTAAGTAGAGGTACCACTGTAATCTAGATGAAGTTGGTGGCAAATATAATTTCTGATAGCCAATAGGAATATGTTAAAATAATCTTTGAATGCAGTTAGATTACTTTTCTCTTTCTAATGGACAAATTTAATTTTGCCATCATTTATATCCTATGGTAGAATTAATTGATCCTACTAATGTTTTGGAAATTATTGCAAAACCCAACAAACTGGTACTTTGTAATATTTTGTGATTAGCATCCTTACTTATTTATTATTATTTTATTTATTTATTATTTAGATTTGTATGCCGCCCCTCTCCGCGGACTCGGGGCGGCTCACAACAAGGCATAAACAAATCGTAACAAATCCAAATAATTTAAATATTTAAAAAAGTTTAAAAGAGAACCCCAATATACTAACAAACACACACACAAGCATACCATACATAAATTATACCTGCCCGGGGGAGATGTTTCAGTGCCCCCATGCCTGACGGCAAAGGTGGGTTTTAAGAACTTTACAGAAGGCAGGGAGAGTAGGGGCAGTTCTAATCTCCGGGGGGAGTTGGTTCCAGAGGGCCGGGGCCGCCACAGAGAAGGCTCTTCCCCTGGGGCCTGCTACCCGACATTGTTTAGTTGACGGGACCCGGAGAAGGCCCACTCTGTGGGACCTAATCGGTCGCTGGGATTCGTGCGGCAGGAGGCGGTCTCGGAGGTTACTGTTAAAGATTCCATTAAAAAAAAGATTAAAAGAGGTGTTGCTTCAACATACTCACTGATAACTGAGGACTAAGATATTGTTATACAGCCAGTTTCTAAGATTCCCCAACATAGCCCCTTGCTTCTTGCAATATGTAATCTGAATCTTTGAAAAACTTGCTGTCTGGATTGCGAGCTCCCAGAAGGACCTGATACGTTCCTTTCTTCTTTCTCTCATACACAAGATATTTTGAAAAAAACCTATACAATTGGTACGTCTTCCCACTCAGAGTTTGATAGTTTACTAGAAATTAAACATTGTCCTAGGCAACTTTGCATCTAGACTCTCATGCACAGTTAAAGTCTTTTTTAAATAATTATTTTCCAAATATTTCTAAAACATGATTTCCCTAATTTTGTCTAAGGTTACTTCCACAAAAGTGAGTTACAAGATCTTTTAATATGCAAAAGCTCTCATTACTTTACATTGGCATAGGAATGCTATAACATCAATAAATCATACAATGGAAAGGGTCCATTTAGGTAATTTATAAGTTTTCCCAATTTTAGCTGAATATTTAAAGTTTTCCATCACAACAGTTTTATGCTACTTTGAAAATCTGCAGGGTATTTTTTTTCCCAGTAGGCATCAGCCACATCTTTTTAAATAAGTAGCTGATGTTTTTACTGTTTCCTCCATTTATTTTAACATCTCTAAAGGTAAAGGTTCCCCTGCATATGCGTGCCAGTCGTTTCCGGCTCTAGGGGGCAGTACTCCTCTCCGTTTCTAAGCCAAAGAACAAGCGCTGTCCAAAGATGTCTCCATGACATGGTCATGTGGTCCCTATTTTTCTACTTGCATTTTTTACATGCTTTCGAACTGCTAGGTTAGCAGAAGCTGGGACAAAGTAACGGGAACTCACCCTGTTACGTGGCGCTAAGGATTCAAACTGCTGAGCTGTGGAGCCGACCTTATGATTGTCAAGCTCAACATCTTAGTTACTAATTTTTTAACATCTCTACATATTGCTAAATTCATTTCCTCAGGATTTATTGAAATGGAAAATATAACGAGGAACTAAGCATTTATTTTAAAATAAATGCTTAGTTCCTCGTTATATTTTCCATTTCAATAACTTTTTAAAAGCATTGTTGGCATTGGATTCTAAATACAAATTATTTATAATTTATGAATTTCAGAAAGATTTCCTTTTACTTACAGTATGTGAGTCTCTTCATGTAAATGGCAAAGTAATATTTGAGCAAAACAAAACTAATTAAAGATAGAAGCTTGAGAAGTAGATGTTGCCAAGGAAAAAGAGAGTAGTTTAGAGCCAACATTTGTCATGATTCCATTGCCATGCAACAGTTTGTAGATTTCTGATTTCACAACTGAGTAGTTTAGGAATATGGAAGAGATTCTGTAGTGTGGAATACTATCTAGAGTGTCCAAAATTTGCAAATACTGTAACCCATGAATATCTACCATATGTATACAGTAATACCTCATGATACGAACTTAATTGGTGCAAGGAGGAGGTTCGTAAGACGAAAGGTTCGTAAGACGAAACATTGTTTCCCATAGGAAACAATGTAAAGTCAATTAATCCGTGCAACCAAAAAACCCCCCGCAAAAAAACGGCTTTCGGCGATTGCTGGGAAGCCGCACGGCTGTTTTAAAAGGTGACAGCCGGCCTGGGGGGCTTCCCAGCAACCTCCCAAACCGAACCCGGGGTTCAGAAAAATTTTGCCTCTTCTTACGAACTTTGTTCGAGTTACGAACCGGCGTTCGGGAGGCTTCTGGGAAGCTCCGCCGCCCGGCTGTCACCTTTTAAAACAGCCGCGCGGCTTCCCAGCAGTCTCCGAACGCCGGTTCGTAACTCGAAAAAAGTTCGTAAGAAGAGGCAAAATTTTTCTGAACCCCGGGTTCGTATCACGAGTTGTTCGTAAGACGAGGGGTTCGTATCTTGAGGTACCACTGTATTTTTTATTTCTTAACTGTCCATCTCTCAGAAAAGGGGTCTGAGTTCTGTACAATATAATCAATAAAATTATCATTAAAGATTAAAAAGTTTTAAAATTATAAAAGCAACCTTATAAAATTACAAAAGGTAAAAAAAGAATCCCAAGATGGAATGTAAACAGTTATTAATACAGGCTGGGGGGAAGGAGGAGTTGTCGTGGAGCCAGCCAGCCCCATGGTTCTGTGAGCCTCTCTGCCCCCCATGCTGACTGCAGAGACAAGTGTTGACCTCTTTGTGGAAGAACAAGAGATTGGGGGCTTCCGTCACCTCTGAGGTCAGGGGCTTCCACAATGCAGTAAAGAAGGCCCTTCCAGAGACCCTGGCAATTGAAATAAAACAGGCCTGCATCTGCTCAGATGTTGGAGACAGGCAGTTTTCATTCATTCCTTGAATGTACTCCTCAGTGAAATAAACTGAATTAAATTCTACTGTCCCTTAGATAATTCTAGACGATTTCCTGATGAAGATTATTGGCAATCTTGCTATACAAGTAGATCTAAATTTAACAAGTGTTGAAATTATCTTGAATGATGCCCATCTGAATTTCTTAAGAGCTCTGAGTGAGTCATTGTATTGTTTGCCTGCCTAGAGATTAATCTTTTTTAAGAAAGAAAGAAAGAAAGAAAGAAAGAAAGAAAGAAAGAAAACCACTGCTCTCTCTTTGTTTAGGGGGGAAAATATTAGAGACATTTGTTAGCTGGATCAATTGTTAAAGAAGTGTTGGAGTTCTGATTGTCAGACCTTTGTGAACTAGTTAGCAGAGTTTAGCTGTAAAACTCGGAAAGTTTTATTTGCTTACAGGATGGAATTTGCAGGATTTCTATTTTAAGTATGAAGTAGAAAATTAATTGTGGATAATGGTATAATCTTATTTTGGCATGAAATTAATTCCTGTGAGTTTTATCCCTGGCGTTTATTGAAAACATTGCCCTCTCACTGCAGTTCAGTAAAAGCCTTTAAAATGATTGCTTGTTGTTTTCCTCATTCCAAATATATTTAATCAATAGATGGCAGGAAAGTAAAGGACAATGGTCCTCTAAGAGAAGTGTGCTTTCTTCAATTGTACTCATTGCTATTTTTATTTCTTATGAAGCAGGTAATAGTTTCTGACCTCTGCTGGCTCAAATGAAAAGCTGAGTCTAAATTTTTATATCATAAATCATAGTTTATGGTTTAGTGTGATCTGTTTTCCTGATTTGTTTACAAATATTTAGGTAAACTTTTAGGATTGCAAACTTTGGGAAATGAACAGAGATATTAATTGTGGAACATTTGGATCCCAACTATTTCCTGCCTTCATAAATCACCTTAAACATCAAAATTTGCATTTGAGCAGCTTTGGATTTTTGAATGTTAATCTTTGGATGGGAAAATCATTTTATTCTGCCTTTCTCCCATGTTAGAAATCCCAGATTTCCTGAGTGAAGATGAATGTAAATTAATTATACATTTGGCTCAGCTGAAAGGTCTGCAGAAAAGCCAGATTTTGCCCACAGAAGATTACGAAGAAGCTATGGAAATGATAGATATCAGCCAGATGGATATCTTCAATCTGCTAGATCATAACCAGGATGGACAGCTGCAACTTAAGGAGGTATTCAGAATGGAATGATTGGCTATTAACTGCAAAAAAATATCAACCTCACTCAGGTATAACCCTGGGCATAAGATCCTGGGATTTGCATTTGTAATGGAAAACAGTGATTTAGTATTGTATCTGAATGAAGTCATAGTGTGTGACTATTGAGCATTTTGAAGTATGAGGCCTTAGCTATTTTTAATTGTGTTTTAACATCCTGGTACAATTCTGCATGTCATGTCATTGAAAAATATATAAGACAAATCTCCAAATAATACAAATACCTAGAGGAAATTTTGTTCCTCTCTAAAAAAATCATGATCTTTAGAATATCCTGAGATCCAGTGCAAAACCAGAAATATGGGTGCTTCATGGGTTCTTCCCCGATGATCTGTTAATAGCATTTACCATTTAAATTTTGAATGAGTGGATTCTGCTAATGCTTCTTGATTATATACATAACTCATCTTTAAAAGTCCGGTCATCGGTGTGCACTGTGTTCCAATTGCAGGTGCTGACACATACCCGCCTAGGAAATGGTAGGTGGATGACACCTGAAAGCATCCGGGAGATGTATGCGGCAGTCAAGGCAGACCCAGATGGCAATGGTAAGACAGAATGGATACTGCCTTTTAATGTACTGTGTAGCATTGTTCCCTTCCCTATTATTCTCTCATGTTAGATTGGAACAAATATAAGTCATATCATAATTTAGTATTAATATTAGGATCAAATCAGGAGTTAACAAAAACAACCAAAGTTTTAACAATTAACAAGTGATTCAGTGAATATGAATCAACTTACTGTATTTTTCGGAGTATAAGACAGATCTTTTTACCCCCCAAAAGAGTGTGGAAGTTTGGGTGTGTCTTATACACTGTAGCCCTATTCACCCATCCACCGCCTCCCTATGGCCTCTGCCTCCCAGCAATTTACCTCCTTGAAGCAAACAGAACAGAGCCTGTTGAGCCAAACAACTCATTATCAGCTTCCCGATCCTCAGCTGGGGCCACTGCTAAACTGAAACTGAAACTAGCTGCAAGGAGGCAAATTGCAGATTTTTATTTCCTGCTGAACTGGATGCAAAGGAGGTAAGTCAATAACTATAAATGTCTGTAAAATGTTCAAATTATTAGATTTATTTTTTTTAAACTGCTTTATTATTTTCTAGACAACAAAATGAAGAAGCTTTTAAAAATAAATACTTAATCTGAAGAGTCCCAGTGGTTTTGTATCTTTTTTTAAATAGCAGAGGTATACAGTGGTACCTCAAGATACGAACCCCTCATCTTACGAACAACTCAAGATACGAACCCGGGGTTCAGAAAAAATTTGCCTCTTCTTACGAACTTTTTTCGTGTTACGAACGCCAAATCCGAACTTCCGGGTTTGGCGTTCGGGGGCTGCTGGGAAGCCCCCCAGCCCGGCTGTCACCTTTTAAAACAGCCGCGCGGCTTCCCAGCCGTCTCCCGAAGCTGAACGCCAAACCCAAACTTCCGCGTTTGGCGTTCGGAGGCTGCTGGAAAGCCCCCCAGCCCGGCTGTCACCTTTTAAAACAGCCGCGCGGCTTTCCAGCAGCCTCCGAACACCAAGCGCGGAAGTTTGGGTTTGGCGTTCGGGTTCAGGAGACGGCTGGGAAGCCGCGCGGCTGTTTTAAAAGGTCACAGCTGGGCGGCAGTGGTTTTTTTGCCGGTTTTTTTTTTAGTTGCACGGATTAATTGACTTTACATTGTTTCCTATGGGAAACAATGTTTCGTCTTACGAACCTCCCCCTGGAACCAATTAGGTTCGTAAGACGAGGTATGACTGTACTTCCAGAAATCCACATCAATTTTAAGGATCTGTAAAAGTATACAGTGGTCCCTCGATTTTCGCGGATTCAAACTTCAGGAAATGGCTATACCACGGTTTTTCAAAAATATTAATTAAAAAATACTTTGCGTTTTTTTCCCTATACCACAGTTTTTCCCGCCCGATGACGTCATACGTCATCGCCAAACTTTCGTCCGCCTTTAATAAATATTTTTTTAATAAACTTTAATAAATAAACATGGTGAGTAATAATCTAAATGGTTGCTAAGGGAATGAGAAATTGCAGTTTAGGGGTTTAAAGTGTTAAGGGAAGGCTTGTGATACTGTTCATAGCCAAAAATAGTGTATTTACTTCTGCATCTCTACTTCGCGGAAATTCGACTTTCGCGGGCGGTCTCAGAACGCATCCCCCGCGAAAATTGAGGGAACACTGTAATCTGAAATGTAACAGTGTCCCGTTTAGTATTAAGATAAGGCAGCTGAGTTAAACCTTGACTTAGTCATGTTTCGAATAGATCTATTTAAATAATTGGGGGGAGTTAGTGTGACTACATTTAAGAAAACTTTCTGGCATTAATATACTGCCATAATATCATATTTCTCCAATTCTTTGCTATTTCTATGGGTGAGGTATACATGTGCAGAAATTCACAGTAAACAGTGTATATCATATGTTACTGTTTGCTATTTTCCTGGCAGGCAAATTGCTGGGAGGCAGAGGCAGAATTTCCCCCCCTTGTTTTCCTCCCCCAAAACTAAGGTGCGTCTTATACTCAAAAATGTGGTATATTTAATGTTATGGCCAATCAGACAATCACCAACTTTATTTTTTAAACACTTCAACCCCAAATGATATATCTAGCTATAGGCACTGACAGCCAAGGCAGAAAATAATAATTCTCTCTGATACTTTAAGTTTTGGATTTTTACTTGCATTATCTCCTTTTAATTTCTGCTGTCCCACCCCACAGCTGAGTTTGCTAAAATAGTTCCTTTTATTAATTTTATTTGGGTAAATATTCCTACTATTTAATAGTCCTCCCCCTCCCCCCATCTATGTTAGAGCTACCAGTTAAAGTAAAACTCATTGGGATCACCAGAGAATGTTTGATTCCTGTGGTTCTGATGTGGCATACCTCCTGACTGCATTTTTACACTGATCAGTCTCTGGCCTGACATGGGCATATATGTTCTTTTCCTTCATTTTACTCAGGTGTTCTGAGTTTGGAAGAATTTAAACAATTGAACATTCGAGACTTCCACAAGTACATGGGTAGCCGAAAAGTGAAAATGAGCGATCTGGTCCGGAACAGTCAACATACCTGGCTGTACCAAGGTGAGGGGGCACATCAGATCATGCGCTCCATACGGCAAAGGTAAATTTATCTCACTCAGCAATGTTTACCAATTAGCCTTGCTGTTGGTTTGCTGATCAGTTTGGCCAAAATGTATCAATGCACTTAATGCAGCTACTTTCATTACTGTGTTTCCACAAAAGTAAGACCCTGTCTTATATATTTTTTTGAACCCTGAAATAAGCACTTGGCCTTATTGCCATGCACTCAATAGCCCAATTGGGCTTATTATCAGGGGATGTCTTATTTTGGGGAAAACAGGGTAAGTGCCAAATGTATTATTGTAATGCACTAGAAATCTAAATGGCATTTTGTTGGTTAGTGATATATAAAATATGAGAAATTGTACTTGCTTAAAACCTGAGGTTTGTTTTTAATTAAGTCTGGTCACTATGTTTATAAACAGATTTTTCCTAATACATTTTACTACTTAAAATACCTTTTCTGAATAACCATGGTGAATATGGTTATATAGGATGTGTATATTTCTATTTATTGCATAAATAGTGAAATTTATTTATTTATTTATTCATTCATTCATTCATTCTTTCATTCATTTATTTATTAGATTTGTATACCGCCCTTCTCCGAAGACTCACACTCACACCCATACAAATCTTCCTGTGTTTTGATACTTTTATTTTTTTCTTTTACATTTCTTTTATCTTTGTTTTGAATATTTGAGTTTTAAAAAAAAGAAAGCTTTGGAAAGAAAGAGTGACCCATACTTATTCAGGTGAAACAGAGAAAGAGACTGATTAGTGTTTATAGCTCTTTTGCTCAGTTTTATTAATTCTTGAATTAAACAAGTTTCAGATTATTTTGATATTTTCATTTAAATCTAATATCTTTACATTACACCAGGTGTCTCAAACTCAAATGAATATTAGACCACGTAAAATGTGGAAAGTAATGTGATGCATTTACGCGTCTGCAAAAATGCAACAAATATTAAATATTAATGTTATTAAAATTCATGACTAAATGAATGCAAAACTTACAATAATTTATAATAATATAAAATACTTGATTTTATTGAAAGTTAATAAAAGTAAAAACAAAAACTCGAAATCGATATTTTATTGATTGATCAAATTTGTATAACTGCTCATCTCATATGCATTATATTTGTGGATGTAATCTCCACCCTATTTATGGTCCCCTATCACAGTGTTTCCCAACCAGTGTGCCACGGCACACTAGTGTGCCACGGGACATGATCAGGTGTGCCGTGAGCCCGGCCTGGCTGGAGCTTCCCTGGCGGTGACGGGAAGTGAGCTTTTGGGGCTCGGTGGGAGGGTGCCGGCCACTGTTGCTTCTAAGCTGCGTGGGCGTGCGCCCGCACAGTCATTAGGAACCCCCCCACATAAATTTTTGAAGTGGCGCAAAGCCACGCAGTCCTGAATCGCTCCCTTCTCCGGCCAGCAAAGTCGGCTGCCCGGGAAAGCGCCGCGTTTGAAAAGCGGGCGTTTAAAAAGCGCGCCGCTTTCCCAGGCAGCCAGCTTGCTGGCCAGAGAAGCGAGCGATCTGAGACTGCGTGGCTTTGCGCCTTGATGACAACGGTGCCGTGGTGGCCTCCAACTGCCGCCCTTCGTGGCGCCCCACCACCCGTTCCTGCAGGTAGAAGTTGGGCGGGGTACCGGGAGGCGGAGGTGGTGCGTGGCCGGGCGCTGAGCGCCATAGACACCTGGGAGGGCGAAGGATTGGATGTGGCTGCTGCCTCTTAGGTGGAGGCGAAGGCAACGGCGGAGTTTGCGCTGGGGCCATGCGGGGCCGTTGATCCAGGGGGCCGCGGACCGGCAAGCCGCCCTCCACTCTCTCTCGGCTCTCTTTCTCTCTATGTTGCCGGCGTGGTGCACGAGAGAGAGAGAGAGAAAAAGGAGGGTTAGAGAGAAAGCAAGAGAGAAAGAGAGAGAAGGAAAGCAAGAGAGAAAGAGAGAGAAAGAAAGAAAGCAAGGGAGAGAGAGAAAGCAAGAAAGAGAGGAAGAGAGAGAGAGAAAGAAAGCAAGAGAGAAAGAGAAGGAAAGCAAGAGAGAGAGAGAAAGCAAGGGAGAAAGAAAGAAAAAATAGAGAAAGAGAGAGAGGGGAAGAGAGAAAGAAAGCAAGAGAGAGAGAAAGCAAGAGAGAAAGAGAAGGAAAGCAAGAGAGTGAGAAAGAGAGAGAGAAAGCAAGGGAGACAGAAAGAGAAAGAGTGTGTCTGAGAGAGAAAGAAAGAAAGAAATAGGGAGAGAGGAAGAGAGAGAGAAAGAGAGAAAGCAAGAGAGAGAGAGAAAGAAAGCAAGAGAGAAAGAGGAAGAGAGAAGGAAAGCGAGAGAGAGAAAGAGAGAGAGAAAGCAAGGGAGACAGAAAGAGAAAGAGTGTGTCTGAGAGAGAAAGAGAGGAAGAGAGAGAGAAAGAGAGAAGGAAAGCGAGAGAGAGAAAGAGAGAGAGAAAGCAAGGGAGAGAGAAAGAAAGAATAAAAGAGATAGCAAGAGAGACAGAAAGAGAGAGAGAAAGAATGCAAGAGAGAGAAAGCGAGAAAGAGGGAGGGAAGGAGGGCGAGAGAAAGAGCAAAAAAGAGAGGAAGGAAAAAAGAAAGAGGGATGGAGAGAGAGGGAAAGAAAGAAAGAGGGGGGGAGAAATAGGGCGAAAGGAAGAGAGGGGTTTTTTGTCCAAACATTTTTAACCCCCCCCCCCGCTCGCCGCCCCCCCACTCAATGTTCCCCAGGATTTTGTAAGTGTGAATAATGTGCCGCGGCTCAAAAAAGGTTGGGAAACACTGCCATATCACACTGGTTTTTTGTTCTGTGCACACCTGGTCACCAACTAGCATAATGACAAAAGATGATATCACCAGCATTGATCCTTCTGCATCTGTTCAGGACTATTGTGTAAAGTGCAGTGTCCTTGAACAAGAAAAGGCAATGAGGCAGAACAGGCTCCAGCATTGTCCTAAATTTTTATTACAGGCCACATAAAATAATTCAGCAGGGGCATTCAGCCTTCAAGCCAGGGTTTGAAATTCCTGGCTTAGACTTTGCTCTTTTGAAGATACATGTAAAGTGTTTAAAAACAAATTTATCTTGACTTGTAGTACTTCTCACTGACTCACATCCTCCTTGGGTCCCTGATTTTCCCCACTGGCATCATATCCAAAAAGTGCAATAAAATCTTAAAATGCCATGCCAGAAAAACCTGCATATGTTCAGGGTGATTTGATCTCACTTAAAAATAACAATTGTGAGGTGAGTTAGAATCACTTTGCCAGAAAATGTTCTTGCTATAGCTCTACTGCAGATCCTCTTTATTTCAGACTACAGTGGTACCTCTACTTACGAACTTAATTCGTTCCGTGACCAGGTTCTTAAGTTGAAAAGTTTGTAAGAAGAAGCAATTTTTCCTATAGGAATCAATGTAAAAGCAAATAACCAAAGGGAGGGTGGAGGCCCTGTTTCCTCCCAGGAGATTCCCAGAGAGGCCCCACGGAGGCTTCTCCCTATCTTTTCCAGTTACAGTTTCGGAGGCTCAGGTTTGTAAGTGTATAGAGCCGGGGTGGCGCAGCAGGTAGAGTGCTGTACTGCAGGCCACTGAAGCTGACTGTAGATCTGTAGGTCAGCGGTTCAAATCTCATCACCGGCTCAAGGTTGACTCAGCCTTCCATCCTTCCGAGGTGGGTAAAATGAGGACCCGGATTGTGGGGGCAATAGGCTGGCTCTGTTAAAAAGTGCTATTGCTAAAATGTTGTAAGCCGCCCTGAGTCTAAGGAGAAGGGCGGCATAAAAATTAAATAAACAAACAAACAAATAAGTGGAAAATGGTTCTTAAGAAGAGGCAAAAAAATCTTGAGCACCCATTTCTTATCTAGAAAAGTTCGTAAGTAGAGGCGTTTGTAGGTAGAAGTACCACTGTATAGAGAAAAAGATTTTAGCCGGTGTGTTTAGAATTGCATTAGAATGCATCTCCCTCTGTGTTATTTCCCTCTCTCCCCCTCCCATTTTTCTGAATAGTTTAGGTGCTTCCTTATTTCTTCATGAGTTTCTATGTTCCATTTATGTCTTAAGCAAGGTTTTTTTGTATGGGAATGGATGCAGATGATCAAGGCCAAAATTATTGAACATAATGTTTTTGAAACAACTCTGCCTCCACCAGTATGGCCCTTTTCAAGAAATTATTTAAAAAGCCCTTTACAAATGTTCTAAGTATGCTTGATAGTCTGATACTGGCTGGGGAATCTCAGCGGCTTGATGGGAATATTTGTGGGAACCTGCTCACCCTTTCTTTCCATCAGCATGCCTCTCTGCTTGTCTGCCTTCAGGGTAATTAACTTGACCCATCTGCCACCAGAGATTGTGGAGCACAGCGAACCAATGCAGGTAGTCCGCTATGACCAGGGAGGACATTACCATGCTCATATGGATAGTGGACCAGTATTTCCTGAAACTGCCTGTAGTCACACCAAACTGATTGCCAATGAAAGTGCTCCCTTTGAGACATCGTGCCGGTAAGCCTAGGAACTGAAGACAGCATGGGTTTCCTGGCTATCTTGTAACAGTGATTGTCTATTGCTTTTAGGATAGCAAGTATTGTTCTCTTTCTTACAGTTACGTGACAGTACTGTTCTATCTAAATAATGTGACAGGAGGCGGCGAAACCACTTTTCCTATTGCAGATAACAGGACTTACGAAGAGTTGGTAGGTTTTGTCTTTCCTGTGCAGTATGTACTGGCTTTGTCTATAAAATGTTAATTATTCATTTGGCTTATTATTTTTCTTCCGCTTTTCCTAGAAAGGAAATGTTTAAAATTCACATTATTTCCCAAATTAAAAAAGGGTTTTCAACCTCCTATTGCTTTTTTCAATCAAGACAGTTAGGGTTGGGTTTTTTTACTCTAACCCTAACTCTCTTATTTTACCCATAAGTCTTGTCCCAGAATAGTTTACAGCAGACTAAAATCACACAAAAAAATTATAGAGCTCTAAACTAATCTTAATTTGCAATTCTAGTAGACACCAGGATTCTCCACTGAATATTGGAGGTGTTTACTCTGGATAACCACACAAATTAGGACAGTGGATGCCACCTACTTAAATTTTATTTAGGAGTATTCTGAAGCAAGAGGCTTAGCATGCTGGCCAATAAATCAGGACCTTTTTTAATTTAGTTGCTAATTAAATATTATGGACAGTTAAAATATCATGAGATGTTTATTGCTGGTTTTCATGGAGATCTCTCTCTATAAGGGGGAATGAGAATAATTGCAGAGACCTTTTATACAGTCCCTAATGAACCCCTTTTCTTCAGTCTCTAATCCAGAATGACATTGATCTACGCGATACTCGAAAGCACTGCGATAAGGGAAATCTACGTGTAAAACCTCTGCAAGGCACTGCTGTTTTGTGGTATAATTACCTGCCCGATGGGGAAGGTAAGTGTATTCCTGAGGCAACCAGGTAACAATCTTTGTAGTTTGTTTGTTTATGTGACAGCTTTTATTTATCCTTGGTTGGCTATTTAGGAAATCTTAAGAACTGCAGAAAAGATTGAGCCGCATTTGTGTGGAGCTGATCCCTGGAATCTTGTTTCCCTGCAGGCTGGGTTGGTGATGTTGATGAATACTCCTTGCACGGAGGCTGTTTGGTCACTGAAGGAACCAAGTGGATTGCCAACAATTGGATTAATGTCGATCCCAATAAGAGGCGACAGCTGCAGTTCCAGGAGGAAATGGCTCGATACATCAACAGTGAAAACGAGGACCAAAGCGAGTGGACTGTGGACAAATCCTACAGCAATGTGCACGTAGAGCTGTAATGTTTGGAGGTGCCTCTCTGTTGACTCGAAAGCACCTTTTTTGCACTAGCCATTTTCAGCTCTTCTATTCTCCCACATTTCCCAAATATTATGTTTCTTCAGCGAATGTAGGGTTGCCTGTCAAGGTAGATTGGGGAAAGGAGAAGCAAGGCACCTAATGCAATCTGAGGAGAAAGGGATTATTTGGAGAGAAGAGAAAGTAGCTGAGGGCATATTTTGTTTTACTGGCTGGCTTTGCTTAAGGAGATTTTGCATCTGTCCACGAATCTTCCCTGTGACATATGCAATCTACCATCAAGGTTCTTTATCATCCTGACTTGTTCCGTTGGATGCAGTTGTCCTTTAGCTGGCTTTGTAATTATAATCTTGTAATCTGCCCTTCTTTCCGTCTGTCCCGGTTTCTCGGTCTTCTTAGGCAACTGATAAGGCTTACATAAGGCCAGTAAAACCCACATCAATAAAACGATTGCTGCCTATTCTAGGTTGCTCTGCAGAGAGTGAAACGGTCACTCTTAGCCTGTCTGGTAACAGATCAGTAAGATGTTGGATGAAGACTAAGGAAACCCATGGTTCAGGGTCACCCTCTGCCTTGGAAGCTGATTGGGTGATTTGGGATCAATTTCTCTCAGCCCAACCTCCCTGTATGAGTGGCTAAAATGATAAAATAGGGAGAAAATGAAGAGAGATCTGACTTGGGTTTTTGTGCAAGTGGGTGGGTGGGGGGAATAATTCTAACCAGTACCATTTGACAGCGCAAAGTGTATGTATTCAGAAGCAAGTAAACTCCCAAGTGAAGGGGTATACGATTGCAGGCTTAAATCCAGAGTTATGCAAAAGGGTCTTGGGCACATTTCTGTTAAAAGAACATGCAGGCCTAAAAGTATTAGAGGCCTTACATGGTTTGGTGGATGCTGATCGTGGTAATTTTTCTCAGGGTTGGACATTTTTCTGAATTACTGTTCGGAAATATTTATACCAATAATTATCAGGGAAGTATAAAGGAATGGTTAATATGTGCAATTGGAACCTGTGTTGTATATGCTGCAATTGTTATTTCAGCCATTTTATTTGTGTATGAGAAGTTGTTTACCTATGAAAAACCTTTTGTTCTGTTTAGGTTTTTTTTTTAATTTGAGCCAGTGGCATAGTAATATTCCTCCTAGAAGATAAATATTTTAGATACGGAGTTTGAAACCAGCAAGATTCTCAGTTATGAACTTTAAAAAAGTGTTCTGCAGGATTAGGCTTAAGGTATACCCAGATCATATACTTTAGTCCTAATTATATTGTTTCTCATGAAGTGATTAGCACTTTTCCTCTGCTCCTCTGCATTCAGTATGATACTGTCTCTGAATGTGGGACTGGATATAGCAGTCAAGGGTAAGAGCATCCGGTAGACGAAATCCTAAATGAATTTAGCTCCATTTTTAAATCTGTCCAATAAGCAGCCTCGCCTAACCACATTGTCTGGAATATACTTCCTAAAGTATATAATGTTCCTTTCTGACAAAGAGCCCTCAAATAAAATATAGGCAGTCCTCATCTAGCAACAGTCTCTTTTAGCAATCGTTTGATGAAAAAGTAACAACCAGTCCTCTCATTTATAGCCTTTGAAGGTCAGTTGAAGCAATGAAAAGCTGAAGTAAAATCATGCAAACAATTGAGATTTCACTTAGTGATCGCTTTGCTTAACCATTTAGTTGCTGATCCTGTTGAGATGGCTAAACAAGGGCTACCTTTAATCTTTTGTCCTAACAAATGTTCTTTGAACATCTGATCACTTGATGGCCCTTTTATGCACTTTTCCTAACTGTAAAATAGATTGGCGTGGAGGGTAGGGTAAGCAAAAGGAGTTTCCTTTGTGTCGGTAGAAAGCGGTGATCTGCCATTCCCCGCTTTCTCATTTATTGCCTTGAAAACGGGTAGTCTTCGACTTACGACCACAATTGAGCCTAGCATTTCTGTTGCTGAGACCTTTGTGAAGTGAGCTTTGCCCCATCTTCCCCATTGGCTTTGCTTATGAGAAAGTTGCAGAAGGTGATCCCAGGATACTGCAACTATCATAAATATGAATCGATTGCCATGCATCGGAATTTTGATCACATGACCATAAAGATGCTGCAACGGTTGTGTGAAAAAAAATTTTTTTATTGGCAGAGTGTGATTGGACGCACAAGGAATTTATCTTTGGTGCATATGCTCTCAGTGTACATAAAAGAAAAGATAAATTTGGCAAGAATCATAAGATACAACACTTAACGATAGTCTGGGTGCAAATAAGCAATCAAATATTAGGAACCAGTCAATATAAACCGTAAGCATACAAGCAACAAAGTTACAGTCATACAGTCATTTGTGGGAGGAGTTGGGTGATGGGAACAATGAGAAGACTAATAGTAGTGCAGACAGTGAATAATTTGACAGTATTGAGGGAATTATTTGTTTAGCAGAGTGATGGCGTTCGGGGGGAAAATATTCTTGTGTCTAGTTGTCTTGTGTGCAGTGCTCTATAGTGTTGTTTTGAGGGATTGAAACAATTCATGTCCAGGATATGAGGGGTCAATAAATATTTTCACCGCCCTCTTTTTGACTCGTGCAAACAATACAGGTCCTCAATGGAAGGCAGGTTGGCAGTAATTGTTTTTTCTATAGTTCTGATTATCCTCTGAAGTCTACCCTTGTGTATGTCTTTGGAGATTCAAGATGTTGTAGGATGTAGTGCAGAGCCATATTAACAGCATCATCTGTTGATATATTTGCTCGCTATGCAAATTTCAGGGGGTCTAACAGTGGATCCGTAATGGTTTTCAACTGGGATATCACTAGTCTTTCAAAGGTTTTCATAACTACAGAATTTTAGAGCAACTGGTCTGTAGTCATTCAGTTCCTTGATGGATGGCTTCTTTGGCACTGGGATGACAATGGAGCATTTGAAGCAAGAAGGAACATAGTGATTTGTTGAAGATGAGGACCAATTGGTCAGCACAAACATTTAAGCAAGGCGTTATCTTGTCTGGGCCTGGTGGTTTTCCAGGCTTCTGTCTGTGAAATAGATCTTTCACTTCCTTTTCTGTGATCACCAGGGGTTGTGAACCTAATAGGATGGGGTCAGTTGTAGGAGGTTTGGCTGTTGTTGGTGTGTCTGGGATGGACATTGGGGAGATAAGTGGATGTAGTTTCCTTTCAAACCTGAAATAGAACACATTCAGGTTATCTGTCAGTTGCTGGTTTCCTTCGGCTTGGGAAGGAGGTTTGCTGTAACTGGTGATGTTTTTAAGAGTTTTCCACATATTTGCTGTTCATTTGTTCAGAACTGATTCCTTAGCTTTTCAGAGTAGGTTTTTTTTGCTACTCTGATATCCCTTGCTAATACATTTCTGCCCGATTGTACAGCATTCTATTACCTTTTGTTAAGGCTTCCTGTTTGGAACAGCGTAGCTGCTTAAGTTTAGCTGTGAACCAAGGTTTAGTGTTACTGTATATTCGCAAGTTCCTGGTCGGTACGCTTAGGACTTCACAGAAGCTGACATATGATGTTACAGTATCTGTGAGTGAGTTCATCCAGGTCTGCAGGGGAATCTTCAAAAATATTCCAGTATGCGCAGTAAAAGCAAGAGATACAAGGTGAATCGTGCAACGATCAGCTGCTCGTGGTAAGGATTGATAAGCATCTTTTAGTATTGTGTAGCAGTGATCTAGAGTATTCTTGCCTCTGGTGGGACAATTGACATGCTGAAAATATTTTGGAAGCTCTTTCTTTAAAAAACAGCTATAAGTCACTTTTTTCAGTGCCGTTGTAATTTCAAACAATCACTAAATGAACTGTTGTAACTTGAGGACTACCTGTACTGGTACTTACGTATCAGTAATAAAAAGAAATGGCATTAAACCAGGAAAAAGTGGAATTTCTGTTGCCCTGCAGTGCACCACAGGATATTTTGGCAAATATTCTTGTTTTGTACAGAAGCTGGAATTAATTACCTTTTCCTCCTTACTCACTGGGGAGACTGAAAAAGGATTTCCTAGCTATAGAATTCTTAAAGGAATTTGGATATCTTGAGTTAAATCAAACTGTAGGTTTTGGTAATAAACATTATTAGTAGCCTAGGAGTTCACATTTAAATCACAATGAGCAGATTTATCTCTTGTCCAATTCAACAGAGCAATGGCTGGTTTTGATTGGAGAAAACTAATATTGTAGTTGGCCCTTCCAGCCTGTGAGAAAATGAAGCGTCTTTCCCATCTCCTGTTATGTTTTGACCAAACTTCTTTTTCTTGACTAGAGAAACATATTTTAAGGCTCAATTTGGTAGCTGCTATTTTGCCCTGGTGCCTCCATTGCAATATGAACAGCATTAAGTGGTTGTACATTTGCGTGCTTTATTTAAGTCTTGTCCTTCTTACTTATAGCCTCATTGAAGTAAAAAATCCATTGTTGTTCTTGTGATTGTTTCTCCCGGCTTCCCCCTGAATTTCATTCCAAGCAATTAGAAATAACCACCTCTAATTTTATTAGAGCTCTCCAGTGTTGCCTTAGAGAATTACATAGCATGTTGTCTCCTGAGCCAAAAATAGCTCACCCACGTTATATAATTTGGCAGATGTTTGACAGCACTCTTGCTAGTCGATTTTGTTAATCCCAGGCAGACAAACCCCAAACTCTGGGTGTTTATGTGTCACTTGGTGGAAAACTAGTTATGTAACTCTCATATTCTGTTTGTGTGTTTGTGATCAGGTGAACAAGTGGTAGAATTTTCCCAGATAATTCCCAAAAGGTTATCAATTCAAAAAGCAGTGAAAAAATTGCTCCAATCCTCAGAAGTGTACTCTCAAAGGTAGTGGATATCAGTGCAAATTATTTCCACAAAAAATATTTACGATTGCAGTTTTATTATAATTCTGTTGCAATTTTTTCATTTGGGAAAAAAAATTAGCTGCTTAGTAACTTGTACCCTGAAACTACTTGGGTTTTTAGATGTGGCCTTGATTCAAGAAATGTTACTGAACAGATAGTTTAATTAGTTGTCAACATTTTATTGATTCCTTTTTAAGGCCCGTTTAATGGCATCAACCTAGCATTCATTCATAGGACCTGTTTTTATAACATACTTCTGAAATGCGAATAGGTTGAATGCAAAAATGGACACCACCAGCCTCCCTATTTTGCTTTTCATATGTGGTCTTTGGGATCTAATGTCATAGTTGAGACATAGATGAGGGACTGTGCCTCTGCCTTGGGCTTTTTACAATTAGTAGAGGATATCCCAGGGAAAAAAATGTAGATAGGTTGTAAGATGTTAAGGAGCCATCAGTGAGGTTGGGCATGATGGCGCTTTGTGACTGCAGCCTACAAAACAAGAACTCCTGCCAGAAATATGTGAATGCTTTAAACAGCTGCATGGCTTGAGAATAGCCTGATTCTCTAGCTTTCAGGAATGTACAGGGTTTCTTGGGGCTCAACCACATGCAGTGAAGTGAGTGGCATTATGATACTGGTTTGTGTTATGGTTTTTTTATTATCCAAAGGGTTGTCTAGTATCTATAGAAAGACTTGAACTTCTTAGTAATTATAGCTACTTTTGCCAGTTCCATATTTGTAGGAACTGGTGAATACTGAATCTTTTATTTTTATTTGTGCGTGTTCCCTTGAATTCTGCATTTTGGATAATTTTTTCCTTATTTAATATTTATTTAATTTATTGTGTCCCGTGCACTGATGTCAGGCTGTCAATCCTGCAAATAAATATTTGAAACCCATGTGCTTTGGATGTCCTGTTTTTAATCACACGTGTAACAGTCTCCGTATCTATAAAATATTTTATTCTCTAAAGAAGATCAATAAAGTAGCCCTATTAATGAGGACATTCAACGTATAAGCAGCTTCTACTATTTAGGGCAATGATTCAGTTTTTTAAATTTCTCTTTAATAGGATCATTCTTTGTCAAGTGGACCAGGTGTCCCCACTCGACCACCTTCAATTTCAATTAAACTCTGCACACGAATGGACCTAAAATTTTGCACACCTCAGTTTTATACCATAAGGATATATGTGCAAAGTTTCATTGAAATTGAAGGTGGTAGAGTGGGGACATCTGGTCCACTTGATAAAGAATGACCCAATACTAACATTTATCATCACAAGTTATCTTTAAATTAGTAGTAGTCACACCTACTTTTTTTATTTGATGCACACATACACACAGATAATGCTACAGGCAGAAAATGAAGGTAATGCAGTATCTAAAATGAATGTAGAGAACATATGCTGAGGAAAATAAAAGGAAAAGGACAGAACCAGGAATAGAGTAGAGTAGAATATTGGAAGGGATCTTGGAGGTCTTCCAGTCCAATCGCCTGCTGAGGCAGGAAACCCTGCACTTGGACCTCAATTGCCCAACTCTCGGGGCAATTCTGGGAGCTGAAGTCCAAACATCATTTATTCACCAATTCATTTGATTTTAAAATCGTAATAGAAAAAGAAAAGGAACAAAATGCAAAAATAATTACGATGAATACATTCTGAAAGGGGGGAAAAACTGCCTTAGAAAAAAGTGAAAACAATAGAAAAGAAAAAAAAACACACTATCATTATAAGTTAACAGCTACAATTCTGTACATACATACCTAATGCAAATAATATTCAAGTGTGTGTATGTGTGTGTATATATATAGGAATTTTAGGAACTGTCCTAAAAATGTGAGTTGGCAACAGACATTGTGATGTTTAAACGTTCTGTTGCCTCTTCATATATATACATGTTTAAATGTTTCGGAGATCGCAAATCAAACTTCTGTGAAATCAAACTGTCCATTTAGGAAGCAACACTGATTGACAGTCAATTTCACATGCTGTTGTACAAATGGAATAGTTGTGCAAATGAAATATTCAATGAGAATATGTCATTCATTTAGATCTAGGATGTGTCATTTGAGTGTTCACTTTATTATATCTATCTATCTAACATTATTATTTTTATTTATTTATTTATTTATTTATTTGTATGCCGCCCCCTCAGTAGACTTGGGCGGCTTAACATACATAATTATTCTTTTTCATGTTATGTATTCTGCAAAAATTAGTTCTATACAGTATTTCATTATATTTGACCACACAAAATGTAATAAGTTTCGCAAGATGGTAGTGGATTCTATAAACAACTCTTTTGACACTAACATTTTCAGAGGAGAATATTATCTTGAATAACATGCATGCAATTTGAGAACTGGACAACGTAATTGCATGTTTGCTCTAGACCGGATTCACTTGCTCTTATGAGCGGACTGCCCATAATCGTAGAAATCCACACAATCTAAAAGTTCACCAAGTTTGAGAAACATTGTAAACGACTCCGAATTTAATTTAATTTTAATTTATTTCATTACATTTATATGCCTGCTCTCTTTCTAGCTTTTTATAACAATGTATTTTAAATTAGTTTTTAAACGTTTTTAACATTAGATTTGTATTTATATTGTATTGCTGTTATGTTGTGAGCCGTCCCGAGTCTTCGGAGAGGGGCGGCATACAAATCTAATAAATTATTATTATTATTATTATTATTATTATTATTATTATTATTATTATTATTATTATTATTATTATTATTATTATTATTATTATTATTATTAATTTGCACCGAAACCCACAAAAGATCGCTTCTTCTTTTGGCTCCTGGCGAATTGCATGGAAACTGTCCCGCCCTCCAGGGACACAAATCTTTGCTATTGATGTTACCGTAAAGTCGCTCTTGCTCTTTCCCTCGCGCCCCATTTCAAGCCACGCTCGCTCCCATGTACGAGCTCCGGCTGTTTCGTTACGTTTCTGAATACTTTCCTGGGGCTGCAATCCCAGCTTCCTAGGGGCAGCTTATTCGGCGCGCTGCGCCTTTAAGAAAACGTTTCTTCCCTTTCGCTACACTCGAATCTCAACCGCTGACCAATGGCGTCTCTCGGCGAAAGGGAAGCAGGGACGAGCCTCCCGAGGCGTAGCCAATCAGTAGCGGCGCGTGTATGAGAGGTAAGAATTCTGAAGATTTAGAATTCTAAAGAATTCTAACTTGAGATAGTTCCGCGTTACTTTCTGTCCGCCTCCGCTGTTTTGTGTTCCTTGTTCTTCTTGCCGGGCTCTTCCTGGGCTCCAAGCAGAAGAGTTCCGCACGTTCGGATTTTAATATTGGATGGCCTCAACCTGGCCTGCCTACTTCCTTGGTTACTATACAGGCGCCTCTTTAAGGCTTCCTGCTCTGTAGATAGCGGAACGTGGAGAAATGTGGTAGGCTCTGTAAAATGAATGATCAGGAAAAATATACACCGGACGGGGGATCGAGTGGTTATTTGCAACGTTTTACAGCAGAAATTAATTCTGATTCTCCAAGTTCTTAGCCAGAACTTGTGCACCAGCATGCCGTCCGTCCCCTCTCCTTACTATATCTTCATTTTTACTTGCTGCATGTATATTAATATTATTACTTCTAATGCTTTTTCGTTCAGGTTGTAGACTTTACTTATATCGTGTATTTAAATATATATATTGACAAAACAAACAAATAAATAAAATAAACTTGGAGAAAACCAGATTCTAGGAAGCTGCAGACCTCGGAGAGGGGCGACATACAAATCTATTATTATTATTATTATTATTATTATTATCATTACCATCATCATCATCATCATCATTATTATCATCATTATTATTCCCAATTTTTTGCATAGTTAAGAATGACTTCCTGTCTTGCATTTTTGATTTAAGTCCCATGGAGTCGTTCTCAATTCTCAGTGATTCCCTAGGATCCATCTGGAGTTTTCCTCCAGATGGATGTCCGGCTTTTAGGTCTCCCAGTGCCGGGTTTCACCTTGTTGCTAGTGATCACACCTCCAGCTTTAATCAGTGGAACAACTTTGCCTCCAGAAGTTGTGAGTACTCCAATGCTGGAAGTTTTTAAGAAGATATTGGACAATTTATTTATTTTATTTGTCAAACATGTATAGGAAGTCGTATTTTCTGGAGTTGAGTTTGGAGCGGTTTACATTGAATTTGAATCTATTACATCCTCACGTATTGCTGCGGTTGAAGGTGAAGTAGTCATTAACAGGGACAATTAACAATTGCCTGAAATGGTAAAAGGTTTCCTGCCTGAGCAGGAGGTTGGATTAGAAGCCCTCCAAGATCCCTTCCAACTCTTATTCTGTTCTATTCTTTGCATTATGGGCTTCTCCAGACATAGTGTGTCTCCAAAGTACAATTAGTTTGAACCTGATTATTTATTACCTCAAGAAAAATTCTGCATTGATTCTTCAAAATAGGCTTTCGTAACTTCCCACAGACATGAGTGGGTCCTCTTCTTGTCAAGGAGACTCAAGACCACAACAACCAGGTCAAAGGAGACACTACTTTCAAAATAGCAATAACCACAGTATGTAGACTTATATACTGCTTCATAGTGCTTTTATAGATCTCTCTAAGTCTAAGCGGTTTACAGAATCAGCATATTGCCCCCAACAATATGCGTCCTCATTTTACCCATTTCGGAAGGATGGAAGGCTGAGTCAGCCCTGAACCCTGGTGAGATTTGAACTGCTGAAGTACAGTTAGCAGTTAGCGGAAGTAGCCTGCAGTGCTGCACTCTAACTATTTGCCACCCAGGCTCCAAGTACTGTGTTTACATAGATTTCCTTAATAAACAAAGTCTATAGTTTTTGCATGACAATACTTTTACTCCCCTACAGATTAACTTTCTAATGCTGCTCTACAAACTTAATTTTCGGAGACGTCATTCACAAAATATTCTCCACTTCAAAAGAAAGGATTTATCTATCTATCTATCCAAATCTTAACTCGGGTGCTGTCTTTCATAACCAAATATGATGATTCGGCTTGGGAGCATCTTCCTTAGCTCTTCACGATTCCTCCGTTGTATATCAAAAGGTAGCTTGTTCCCATATTTTCCTGTTTGAGGTGATGCAGATCTATAGAATGGGCTCAACATTTTTCCTCTTTCCTCAAAGGTCTGTGGATCCACATATAAAAGGGAGAGAGGATCAGGGAGGTTTTCACCTCCTATCCTTGAAAAGTCATGGAAACAGAACTACTATTGGCTCCCGTAACAGCTCTGGAGATGGTGGGAGATCATCTTATAGCAGGTGAATGTCTTATTTTTTCTACAACAGGAGACCAAAATCCCCACCTTTCCCCCCATTTTATTGGGGTAATAATAATAATAATTTATTAGATTTGTATGCCGCCCCTCTCCGCAGACTCGGGTAGGAGACTTTTTGTCACACAGGCCAAATATGAAGCTTGCTAATTCAAGGTTAACAATTGTTTTACTATAGGTTGGCTCTAGTCAGTTTTCTGCTAAACTAATCCACCACACTAATTAGAAGCTGGCAAAATATAATGGCCTGTGATGAAAGACTAGAACAGTGGTTTTCAATCTTTCTAATGCTGCAACCCCTTAATACAGTTCCTCATGTTGTGGTGACCCCCAATCATAAGTCTAGCACCAATTCTCCCAACAGACCTTGAAGCTGATTGGCAGGAAGGTCAAAGGGACACCCCCACTGTAAACACCTGATTGGCCGGATTGTAAAAATATGTTCCAAGGCGCCAGAATAGAAGCTTTAGTTCCTAACACCATGGGAAATTTGTCTTTTCCTTTGGTCTTAGGCGACCCCTGTGAAATGGTCGTTCGACCCCCAAAGGGGTCCCGATGCCCAGGTTGAGAACGACTGGCCTAGAACAAAAGGGGCAGCAAATAGGAATCCTGTTTAGGATCAGTAACACTACTATCTATGAAATATGTTAATGGAGTTCCTGGAAGTTTGGCAATGAAATATATGATTTGGAGGGGTCTGTAATATGGTAAATGATTTAGCTTTACTGGATAAATGGTCAAAGCAATGGAAACTGCAGTTTAATGTCTCCATATATAAAATAGTGCACTTGGGGAAAAGGAATCCTCAATCTGAGTATTGTATTGGTAGTTCTGTGTTAGCAAAAACTTCAGAAGAGAGTCTACGGAGAGGGGCGGCATACAAATCCAATTATTATTATTATTATTATTATTATTATTATTATTATATTTAGGGGTAGTGATTTCTTACAGTCTCAAAATGGGTGAGCAGTGTGGTCGGGTGGTAGGAAAAGCAAGTAGGATGCTTGGCTGCATAGCTAGAGGTATAACAAGCAGGAAGAGGGAGATTGTGATCCCGCTATATAGAGCACTGGTGAGACATTTGGAATATTGTTTTCAGTTCTGGAGACTTCACCTACAAAAAGATATTGACAAAATTGAACGGATCCAAAGATGGGCTACAAGAATGGTGGAAGGTCTTAAGCATAAAACGTATCAGGAAAGACTTAATGAACTCAATCTGTATAATCTGGAGGACAGAAGGAAAAGGGGGGACATGATCGAAACATTTAAATATGTTAAAGGGTTAAATAAGATTCAGGAGGGAAGTATTTTTAATAGGAAAGTGAACACAAGGACAAGGGGACACAATCTGAAGTTAGTTGGGGAAAAGATCAAAAGCAACATGAAAAAATATTATTTTACTGAAAGAGTAGTAGATCCTTGGAACAAACTTCCAGCAGATGTGGTTGGTAAATCCACAGTAACTGAATTTAAACATGCCTGGGATAAACATATATCCATCCTAGGATAAAATACAGGAAATAGTATAAGGGCAGACTAGATGGACCATGAGGTCTTTTTCTGCCGTCAGTCTTCTATGTTTCTATGTGGATGGGCAATTCTGGGGAAAAAAACTGTTGTGTTGATGGCATGTGAAATATTCTGACTTGGCATTCTGGTGTTTCTCTTCCTTTAGGAGAAGGACCCTACATAAGTATATATAGTTTGGCGCCCGATGCCAGCCCGTCAGCAAGATGCTCCAAGCAGGTCCTTCAGAACTATACTGTCCATGGTATTAAGGAGCAGCAGAGTTGGAGTCCTAGAGATAACCAGTCCTCAACCCTGGCTGTCTTTGGAGGCAAAGGCTTTGTGGTTGTAGAGGTCAGCTTGCAGAACAGCTCGGTGGAACTCGACGAAGTCTTTCCTTTCTGTGAGCTGCACGACTGGATCTGGGACCTACAGTGGATGGAAGGCCGGACTGAGAGGCCCAGCAGCGTGGCTGTGGCCCTGGGACACAATTCAGTGGCGCTCTATGATTGCATCGGCCAGAGGGTTCTCCAAGAAGTGCATTGCCAAGAGAAGTGTATCCTTTACTCTGCCCATTTGGTGGGGAGCCGCTGGGAGACATCAGTTCTGGTGGCTGGCACCGTCTTTCATCAGCTGGTGGTATGGTGTGTGGCTGACCAGACAGATGACACCAGAAGAATAAAGCCCCGTAGCAGGATTGGTGGACACAGCGGGGTCATCTTCAGCATTTGCTTCTTGGAGAGCAAGGGCATCCTGGCCTCTGCCTCTGATGATAGGAGTGTCCGGCTCTGGAGTATTGGTGACCTTAGAGCGCCTCCTGCTCCGGTCCCGTGTTTGCTGGTGTGCTATGGGCACCAGTCCAGAGTCTGGTCAGTAAGACTGCTGAGGGACCACATCATCAGCATCGGTGAAGATTCGGCGTGTCTTGTGTGGAACTACCAGGGCAAGATTGCCCACAGCTTCAAAGGACACAAGGGCCAAGGACTCCGGGCAGTTGCCATAGATGAGGAGAGAGGCTGGGTGTTTACAGGGGGAGCCGATTCGGGCATTAGACACTGGTGCCTCAAGGAAAGAAACACCACTGGAAACAGACTTATGCAGCTGGATTTCCCTTCCACTGGCAGAAAAGGATCCCCCAGGGCAGTAAAATTGGTGGATGAAAACCATCTGCTGGTGATGACCGATGCCGGGGCTGTCTATTCCTGCGATCTGACTACCAAAGCTTGGACGTGGCTCCTGGAGGACGCTGCTTATCAGTCTTACAGCCTCTTGGAAGGGTCCAAGCTTGACAGTGGAGGCATCCTCTGTGCCATGGGCAACTTGTCGGGGCAGGTGAAAGTTTTCCCGCTCAGCAGTCCCGCGCAAAGCGAGGAGTTAAACCTCTTCGAAGGGAAAGTGCACACTCTGACTTGGGCCGCACATCCAAACCGGGACCCCAATACTTGCAGCCTCTTTGCTTCCGGCCCGGCTGGGGCTTTGCTGCGCCTCGAGGTCTCTTGGCGCCCACTTGGGGGAAGAACAACAGTGGTGCTAAAGCAATGTTTTCTCCTGCCGGTCTGTAAGCAGCGATGGCACACCTGCGTTGCTTTTTCGCCCCGGGGAGAGTTTCTGCTTTGTGGCGACCGCAGAGGCTCCCTTACGATGTTTGCCTGCAAGCCAACTCCGGGAGTGGAAGAAACACAAAAGGGAGAGGAACTTGTCTCTTCTACTTCAGAAACTGCCTGTGCCTTGCCTGGATTTTCCTTCCCTGTTGGAAGTGGGGAGCCCCATGCCGAGAGGCCTGTTTCTCTGCTGTTCGGGCTCCACGGGAAACAGGGGGTGACCTCCGTCACCTGCCACGGCGGCTTTGTTTACAGCACGGGGAGAGACGGCTGCTATCGCCAGCTGCAAGTGAAGGATCGGCAGCTCCAAGTGCTGAGGAAGCAGAAGCCGTGCAAAGACCTCGAATGGCTGGAAGAGCTACGCTTCGGCCCCGACGGGAGCCTGAGGGTGCTTGGCTTCCATGCCACCCACTTTGTCATTTGGAGCGCCAGCAGCGGTGAGAAGCTCCTTTGCGTTCCCTGCGGAGGTGGCCACCGCTCCTGGAGCTACGCCCGCTGCCTTTCCGTGGAAACCTTTGCGTATATCAGATCTGGGGAAGTTTGGTTGTACCGAAGTAAAGACGCCTCCGTCGGGCAGCGAATCCTGAAAGCTGCTCTGCACGGCAGGGGGGTGACATGCGTGTGTCACGTCGGTACCCTGGAAGCCTCCGACCGCGAGAGGATCAGTATTTTTGCTACAGGAAGTGAGGACACGACGGTGAACATTCTCACTTTTAATGCGCAAACTCGCAGAGTGGCCCAGCTCGCTGCTCTTGGTGACCACATCTCCAGTGTAAGAGCTCTGACTGTGGTCCAGAATGGCATTTGTAAGCCCAAGAGGGAAAATATCTCAGCTACGCTTTTTTCTGCAGGGGGACGAGCCCAGATCGAGTGTTATCGATTAGCGCTCAGTCCCAAGCCCGGTTCTAGCAGCCGCGTAGCCTGTCAGCTGGTTCATGTGGCATCACATCGCTTAGATGAGCACTGGGACTACAAGAAGAATAAGCACAAACTCATCAAGATGGATCCAGAAACCAGGTAGAAATACATGGTCTTTCCCTATAGGAATGGCACTTCTATGCTGCTTTACAGACCCCTCTAAGTGATTTACAGAGTCAGCTTACTGCCCCAACAATATAGGTCCTCATTTAACCCACTTCAGAAAATATATACTGTGTTTTTCGGAGTATAAGACGCATCAAAGTATGAGACGTACCTAGATTTTAGAGGTGGAAAACAGGAAAAAAGTATTCTGAACCAAATGATGTAGTAATATATTATTTTATAATTATTATTTATTATTATAAATTATAATTATTATTTATTATTATAAATTATAATTATTATTTATTATTATAAATTATAATTATTATTTATTCTTATAAATTATAATTATTATTTATTCTTATAAATTATTATTATTTATTATTATAAATTATTATTATTTATTATTTAATAAAATACCAGTGTAGCAGAATACTTTTTACAAACATGTTTACTTTTTACAAAGTTCAAACTGGACAGCTTTATGATTAGTGTTGTGAGCCGCCCCATGTCTGCAGAGAGGGGCGGTATACAAATCTAATAAATAATAATAATAATAATAATTATTATTATTATTATTATTATTATTATTATTATTATTATTATTATTAGACTTCAACTCCCAGAATTCCTCCTCCATCATGCTAGAAGAGGTCATTAGAAGGCAAAAATACCCCATTTTTGCAAAAAGCAGGCTGCTTTTTGCCTGTTCTTTAATAAAAATGGGGTGGGCAAAGCATCTGGGTAGCACCCAGCACCCAGAGAGATCCTGGGTGCTGGGGGATAGCAAAATGGCTTTTTTTGTGTGTGAAAAATGGGCCGTTTTTCAGCCATTTTTTCACAAAAATGCTAGTTTGGAGAAATGGTGGTAGTAGTAGCCCGAGGTTCCTCCCACTCTCCTGGACATCACCATTTCCTTATTTTTTTACTGAACCAGGAGGGAAGGTAAGTAGATTTCTCCGCTGGTCTAAACCAGGGGCAGGCAAAGTTGGCTCTTCTATGACATGTGGACTTCAACTCCCAGAATTCCTGAGCTAGCATGATTGGCTCAGGAATTCTGGGAGTTGAAGTCCACAAGTCACAGAAAAGCCAAGTTTGCCTACCCCGGTCTAAACCATTAGAGCAGACTTTTGTTCCAATTGGGGTGTAGTGTTTTTAGCATTTGTAAGTAAAGAGAACTGGGGAATCTATGATAGATAACCAGATAGTAAGCAACGTGCCATTTTCTAGCTTGCATAATGCCTGTTCTGGAATGAAAAACTGGCAGCGAATGAAAACCCTCTGGAAGAACTGATGGATTTGTGTGTTCCAGGTACATGTCTTTGGTGGTACTTGCTAGGACAGAAGAGGCGGAATTGCCTGGTCCCTTGTGCTTCCTAGCTGCTGCTTGTAGTGATGGATCTGTCCGGTAAGGAAAATAATTCTGCTCCTCTTTTTGGGGATTCAGGTGGCTAAAATAGGCTTCGCTTGACAGAGCAAATACACCCAGAGAGATGAGGGGAAGTAAAAGAGTTTACTCCTATGAAGCATTTCCTCCATATTCAAGCAAGGAAGAGGAACAGATATTTAAAGAACTTATACAACCTGTTTCGAGGAGAGAAGGATTTAGGGGTAGTGATTTCTGACAGTCTCAAAATGGGTGAACAGTGCAGTCAGGCGGTAGGGAAAGCAAATAGGATGCTTGGCTGCATAGCTAGAGGTATAACAAGCAGGAAGAGGGAGATTGTGATTCCCTTATATAGAGCGCTGGTGAGACCACATTTGGAATACTGTGTTCAGTTCTGGAGACCTCACCTACAAAAATATATTGACAAAATTGAACGGGTCCAAAGATGGGCTACAAAAATGGTGGAAGGTCTTAAGCATAAAACGTATCAGGAAAGACTTCATGAACTCAATCTGTATAGTCTGGAGGACAGAAGGAAAAGGGGGGACATGATCGAAACATTTAAATATGTTAAAGGGTTAAATAAGGTCCAGGAGGGAAGTGTTTTTAATAGGAAAGTGAACACAAGAACAAGGGGACACAATCTGAAGTTAGTTGGGAGAAAGATCAAAAGAAACATGAGAAAATATTATTTTACTGAAAGAGTAGTAGATCCTTGGAACAAACTTCCAGCAGACATGGTTGGCAAATCCACAGTAACTGAATTTAAACTTGCCTGGGATAAACATATATCCATCCTAAGATAAAATACAGAAAATAATATACGGGAAGACTAGATGGATCATGAGGTCTTTTTCTGCCGTCAGTCTTCTATGTTTCTATGTTTCTTCATCCAAGAAGCTACCCTTGAAGAGGGTTCGGAAACTGCAGGTAGTCTAAAATGCAGCTGTGTGAGTTATCATGGGTGTCCCTAGGTACACCCATATAACACTAACACTCCAAGCACTGCACTGGCTACTGGTTAGTCTCCAGTCACAATTCAAGGTGTAAGTTGTTACCTATAAAAGTCTTACATGGCTTAGTGCCAGACTATTTATGGGACCATATGCCATAAGATCCCACAGAGTTGGCCTTCTCCAGGTCTTGTTGACTAAGCAATGCAGGATGGTGGGACCATAGAGGAGGGCCTTCTCTGTGGCTGCCCCAGCTCTATGAAATCAACTCTCCCTGATGTCCGTATTGCTCCCACCCTACTGGCCTTCCGAAAGACTGTGAAGACTTGGCTTTGACGGCAGGCCTGGAGGCCATGAATGTTAACACAGCAGTATTTTGAGTGTTGGTATGTATGTATGTTGATTGGATAGTTTAATGGGTTTTAAAATGGTTTTTTTTATTGTGTTAGTATTTAGTATTTGACTTCCACCATTGTACTGTATTTTTATATTGTTGTAAGCCGCCCTGAGTCCCATGGGATTGGGTGGCATTTTATTTATTTATTTATTTATTTATTTATTTATTATTTAGATTTGTATGCCGCCCCTCTCCGCAGACTCGGGGCGGCTCACAACAAAGTGAAACAATTTACAACAAATCTAAATTACAGTTTAAAAATATTTTAAAAACCCCATTTTCTAAACAAACATACAGACAGACATACCATTCATAAATTGTATATGCCCGGGGGAGATGTCTCAGTTCCCCCATGCCTGACGACAAAGGTGGGTCTTAAGGAGCTTACGAAAGGCAAGGAGAGTAGGGGCAGTTCTAATCTCCGGGGGGAGTTGGTTCCAGAGGGTCGGGGCCGCCACAGAGAAGGCTCTTCCCCAAGTCAAATAAATGAAAATAAAATAATTCAGCTCTGACTGGATGGTGGGGAATAGGATTCAAGGACTCAGGAATGCAAGGAATATAAATCCTTCCATTCCCCACTACCATGTCAGAACTGAAGAAGCTTCTTGGGTGAGAAGTGAAACGTCTTCAAAGAAAAAACAATAAAGTCCATTTGCCTCCTGAAAAAAAAGCACCTTTGCAACAGCACATCAAGAGAGACCCTGAAGAAAACATGAGCTCTGTATGCATTTGAATGTCTTCTTTCCTTTTATTTTATTTTTTTTATAGACTCTTCCTGCTGCTTGAGGATGCCAAGAAGTTGTGTCTTGTAGCAGAATCCTTTCACCATCAGCACTGCGTCCTGAAGGTCGAGGCATTTACCTACAAAATGGCTGGTGGAAAAAGGTAGGAAGGGCAGAGCAAAGGCATGCGAGTTAATGGTGGGTTGCTACCAGTTTGCTCCAGTTCGAGCAAAGCGGCAGTGGCAGTGATGGGAGGCTCCTCCCACTCACCTGGATGCCATCACGGATGATCTGAGCATGTGCAGAAACAGCATGCATGACCAAAGCAAGCATGCATTTGTGCATGTTCAGAGTTCTGAACCAGTAACAAAGGTACAGTAAGTGAAACCCACTATTGATGTGAGTATCCTCACCAGTATCGGGTTCCTACTGGAATGGAGTGGGGGGCACTGCATCGGTAGCAGAAATGATTGACCAGCGGGTGGGCGCACACACATTGGTTTCTGAGCATGCGCGAGAAGCAAACTCTTGCGAGAGGACACATTTGTGCAAGATTTTGGCGATTTTTTGCTTCCGGGCATGTGCAGTGTTGTGGTTAGCTCTGGCCCAGCTCCTGCCCCAAGGAATGTGGAGGTGGATGTGGGGGAGACATCCACATGCCGCAGGCCTGTTTTGCTTCCAGTAGAATCTGTCTCCTCTGACCAAGGAAGCGTGAGTGACAGGGAAGAGAGGAGTTTGGCAGACAGCCCAGGAGGAGATCAATCATCTGTATCATTCCTGGATTCTGAACAAGAATTAATGACATACCCATGCATGCGTAGAGTGATGCATAGGAGACAACAACTGAAGGATTATTACAAGAGAAAATGAGGCCACCTGTGGTTGGGTGGGGCTGCTGTAATTAGTGCTACAGATAAAAGTGCAGCCTGGTGTGTTAGCCTCATGGCAGTTTATCTGATTCATTGTTTCGTCAAGATCGTGGTTTTTTGCTATTCAGGATTGTGTGTGTGGACTCTCTGGACTTTAGAATTGGACTCAATTTCCCAGTTATTGGGTGAGCAAATTGGATTGCATTTCACCTGTGCCTTGTGTGTACCAGAAAATCCCTTTGACATTTAAAAAGGGAGCTGTTTCTGTTTTTCTGTTTATAAAAACTTGGGTTTTCCTTTTATCATGTGGTGTGTGTCTTCCTGGACTAATTACCCTGTAATTATGGGCGGTTGAGACACGCCAGCAGAACAACCAGGGGATAAAATAATGTGCTGAAGATGACCAGACTAAGGACACTGACCAGATGACTCCTTGGTAGGTAGATTCCCTGCCCATTTTCCTCCTCCAAAACTAAGGTGTGACTTGTACTCCAGGGCATCTTATACTCCGAAAAATACGATATTTCTAAAATTAGTTCTTGCAGCCCTTCAGTCGGATTCTCTGCTCCAAACTTCATGCAAGCATCTCTTGACCAAGGGAGGGGACCAGGCAGGGCTTCCAACTTAGTGCCACTACTGGTGCTGATGCGTGCACATGTATTGGAGTGGGATTTGGCTTCTGAGCATGCGCAGGAAGCAAATCTCGCGAGAAGATGCATGGGCGCATGGGATTTTGGTGATTTTTTTGCTTCCGCGTGTTCTGCCGGGCTCTCTGGTAGGCGCCTCCCGAAAATTCAAGGGTATAAACTGCAGACACCCACACACGTTTGAAAATTCAAAACAATGTCATTTATCACAAAATTCAAAATAAACTAAGCACTCTTTTTGTATTGCAAAGAGCACTCGTCCCAAAACAACCGGGTAGTCTGTACAATTTCCCTTAAGCAGTCATTAAGTACTTAGCTAGCAGTTGTGAAGAAACTTCACACCCTTTCTTCTTCCAACGAAGTGAGACACACACACACACAGGTTGCTCTGCTTTGGTTTCAAAGGCGTGAAAAAATCAACAAACAACGTCCAGAAAACAGCAACACACGATTCCTGAAGAACTGTGATCAGATACTCTTCCACAACGGCCAAACCCACACGCTGCTATTTATAGCAGCAGCCCTAATTACTGGAGCCCCACCCAACCACAGGTGGCTTCATTTTCACTTGTAATAATCCTTCAGTTGTTGTCTCCTATGCATCACTCTACGCATGCGTGGATGTGTCATTAATTCTTGTTCAGAATCCAGGAATGATACAGATGATTGATCTCCTCCTGGGCTATGTGCCAAACTCCCCTCTTCCCTGTCACTCATGCTTCCTTGGTCAGAGGAGACAGATTCTACTGGAAGCAAAACAGGCCTGCGGCATGTGGATGTCTCCCCCACCTCCACCTCCACATTGCTTGGGGCAGGAGCTGGGGCAGAGCTAACCACAACACTGGTTAGGGCTTTTAAAAACCCTATTCGGAGTGAGTAGCGATGAAAAGAAGCCTGCAAAGACTTAGGGAGATGGAAAAAAACATTATCTTGGAGCGTTTAGCAATGAAAAAAAGCCTGCAAGCTGCTAAGAGGTGGAGAGATCGTTAGCACCTTGTTCTGGATGGGAGGGGAAAAGCTTCAGAAAAAGCTACATTTGGAGTATGAGTAGCACCCAAATTTTCAGCCTCTTTTAAGGGGGAAGAAGGTGCATTTTATACTCTGAAAAATACGGTACCTCTTTCTTTTACAGGAGACACTTTATGGGCAGTGCGGCCACTGATGGGAGCATTGCATTTTGGGATGTTACTGCTGCCCTTGGCCACATTTCAGCAATAATAAAGACAGGAGATGTTCAGGTGAAACCTCTAGGTAGGTGATTGGCGGTTCTGAAGACGCAGCCTAAAAAAGCCAGTGAATCTCCTTTCTTATAAAGCTTCTCAGCTGGGGTTTCTGTTCATTAGAAGGTACAGTGGAGCCTTTGGACTGTGTTCAGTTACACATCAACCTCTCCAATCTTGGACCCTTTCAGGCTTTCTCATAGTTCTACCTTGTCAGGGAATTATGAATCTGTTGTCCAAATGGAGTCAGACACTAACCCGAAATATATACAGTGGTACCTCTACTTACGAACTTAATTCATTCCGTGACCAGGTTCTTAAGTTGAAAAGTTTGTAAGAAGCAATTTTTCCCATAGGAATCAATGTAAAAGCAAATAATGCATGCGATTGGGGAAACCACAGGGAGGGTGGAGGCCCTGTTTCCTCCAAGGAGATTCCTAGAGAGGCCCCACGGAGGCTTCTCCCGCCTTTTCTGGCTCTGTTTCTTCCCAGGAGATTCCTAGAGAGGCCCCACAGAGGCTTCTCCCCGCCTTTTCTGGCTCTGTTTCCTCCCAGGAGATACCTAGAGAGGCTCCACCGAGGCTTCTCCCCCCCTTTTCTGCTCCTGTTTCTTTCCAGGAGATTCCTAGAGAGACTCCGCAGAGCCTTCTCCCCGCCTTTTCCGGCCCTGTTTCCTCCCAGGAGATTCCTAGAGAGGCCCCACGGTAGCTACTTCCTGCCTTTTTGGTTACAGTTTTGGAGGCTCGGGTTTGTAAGTGGAAAATGGTTCTTGAGAAGAGGCAAAATAATCTTGAACATCCGGTTCTCATCTAGAAAAGTTCGTAAGTAGAGGCGTTCTTAGGTAGAGGTACCACTGTGCATAAATATATTTTACATTTAAATTTACAGCAAGGAAGTTACAGGCATATTACTACATCATCAGGTAAATCACAAAACAATTACAGAATACACAGAAGAAAAAAGGGCCAGGAAAAGGGACACTCCCATTTTCTTACCCAGCAGCCAATCATAACGTAGATTGCCTCACACAGGAGACTGCACTCTCCAACAATCAACTAAAAACCATGTTCTGGCCCATTATACACTTTACTGTTCTAGCTAAATTAAATTAAATGTTCTTCTCGGGCCTATTCGGATCAAAACAAAGGGAGAATCCATGGGCTCAGATTTCAAAGCAAACACTTTTATATGTAAAGCAGGATTTATACAAGCAAATTCAGGCATTTCAGCCCATCGGCAGCTTTCCCGGTTAAATTGTCTAAGAGATAAAGGTCCAGGCTGCAGCCAAGAGTCAAAGCTAATTATCGCATTCCTCACTGAGATAATGTTTCTTCAGTCACATAGGCGCACTCACGGATCTCCAGGTTTTCCTCAGACAGCAACATCTCTGCTCGATGAATTTAGAAGAATAAGAGCAGGTTGCCAGCGAAGCATTTCTGGAACCTCGAATCTAGGACTTCCACCATTACGAACGTTGGAACTCCACACCCTTTACCTAGAAATCCTCCCTTATATACTGACTGGATGTGGTCAATTGTTTCCTAGAGATATAACTGTCTAGACTTTTTTTCAGACACATCTTCTTAGCCTTTCCCCATAAAGATATTCCTGTTTGCTTCGTGACCTTCTGACCCGGGCATCTAATATCCCATGTCTCCCTCCACCTCTGACTCAGACATTACCATCATTGGGGTTTTAACAGTCTCTGGAGGTTCCCCAGGTTTCAATTCTCCCTCACTCTCACTATCTGACTCAGTTGTCAAGAACACTGAGTTGTCAAGAACCCGGTTCATCCTCCTCAGAATCTATCACTAACTGACCTGGTCGTGGACCACTCACAACATTAAACACCTTAAAACTACCCCACCTTTCTAATTAAAAAGTTTCTTAAAAGATTTTAAAACTTTCCGTAAAAGTTTAAAGACCTATCTGTGCTGCCAGGCTTGGGGCCATTAGACCCTGGCCAACAAGTATAGAATGTCTTGCTGTATGAATGGGAATGAATGATTTTATATGTTGTTAGAGTTTTTAAAGTTTTTTAGCTATATTAATTGGATTTTTTAGATACGTATATTGTATATATCTTCGGGACCGCCTTCTGCCGCACGAATCCCAGCAACTTGTTAGGTCCCACAGAGTTGGCTTTCTCCGGGTCCCGTCGACTAAGCAATGTCGTTTGGCGGGACCCAGGAGAAGATCCTTCTCTGTGGTGGCCCTCACCCTCTGGAACCAGCTCCCCCCAGATATCAGAGTTGCCCCCACCCTCCTTGCCTTTCGCAAGCTCCTTAAAACCCACCTCTGTCGTCAGGCATGGGGGAATTGAAATTTCCCTTCCCCCTAGGCTTATAGAATTTATACATGGTATGCTTGTATATATGAGTGGTTCTTTAAATTAGGGTTTTTTAGATTGTTTTTAATATTAGATTTGTTTGCATTGTCTTTTTATATTGTTGTTAGCCGCCCCGAGTCTTTAGAGAGGGGCAGCATACAAATCTAATAAATACAAATACAAATATTGTTTTGATATGTTGTGAGCCGCCCTGAGTCCTTGGAGAGGGGCAGCACACAAATCCAATAAATAAATAATAAAACAAAAACAAAACTGCCCAAGTAGCCAGCAGTATAAATTGTAGAAAAATAACCAGCACTTCTTTTTTTCCCCCAGCCCTGGAATCTCCAGTCCTGACCGTTCAGGCTCACAGCTGCGGTGTGAACAGTCTCCACATCCAGAAAACAGCGGAGAGATGTTTCATAGTGGTCAGTGGCAGTGACGACGGGTCCATCTCTGTCCATGCTCTTGAGGTGAAGGCTGAAAGCGCTGTGGGCCAGGAGACCTCAGCCAGGGCCGGCGGCATCCAAGTAATCAGAAAAGTATCGAGGCTTTGCACTCATGCAGCTCCCGTGACAGGAGTGAGGCTCCTCCCCCTGAACTTCCTCCTTTCTGTGTCGGCCGACCAACGATTGACACTCTGGCGTCTCTGTGAGGACAGCTTGTCTTTTGTAAGGAGCAAATTCTGCCACGTGGCTGACGTGGCCGCTCTGGAGTGTTGGGAAACCGAAAGGCCCAGCTATCGTGGTTTGATATGCGGTCAGGGGTTGCAAGTCCTTTCCTGGAGTCTGGATGTGCAAGGTAGAGAAATGGGACCTGAAACGGCTTTATTGCATTGAAATTCGGAATACGAAGGAGGACCCAACAGCAAGTATCCTAAGGGATTATGACCATGACATGTGTAGCAAGGTGAAAGGCATCGTTATCCTAATTTCACAAAAGGCTTTGGATCTTGGGACCCACTTCTGCTTTTGCATTAAGTCAACTACAGGGACACCTCACCTACAAAAAGATATTGACAACATTGAAGGGGTCCAAAGACGGGCTGCAAGAATGGTGGAAGGTCTTAAGCATAAAACGCATCAGGAAAGACTTAATGAACTCAATCTGTATAGTCTGGAGGACAGAAGGAAAAGGGGGGACATGATCGAAACATTTAAATATGTTAAAGGGTTAAATAAGGTTCAGGAGGGAAGTGTTTTTAATAGGAAAGTGAACACGAACAAGGGGACACAATCTGAGGTTAGTTGGAGGAAAGATCAAAAGCAACATGAGAAAATATTATTTTACTGAAAGAGTAGTAGATCCTTGGAAGAAACTTCCAGCAGACGTGGTAGATAAATCCACAGTAACTGAATTTAAACATGCCTGGGATAAACATATATCCATCCTAAGATAAAATACAGGAAATAGTATAAGGGCAGACTAGATGGACCATGAGGTCTTTTTCTGCCGTCAGACTTCTATGTTTCTATGTTTCTATCCTAATTTCACAAAAGGCTTTGGATCTCGGGACCCTCTTCATAGGGTTGTTGGAGGAGGAAGGTGTGTTGGATTTGTTCGCTGCCTTGAGTTATTTGTAAAAATAATAAAAGCAGAATATGGATAGATTAGGTACATGGTAGAGACAGACAGACAATAGAGAGAGATGGATGGATGATAGGCATTCCAGGGCAGTAGGACTTCTAGGGGCAGGAGAAATGAGTACTGGGGGGATGGGTTGTATCACCCTCCTCCAACTCCAGTTTAGAACAAGTGGTCCCCAGTACTAAGGACCTTTGCCTTTCCCCATATATGCTAGTGTTGTGTCTGGACAGGTCACCAATCGGAATAACAGCCAAACACACTCAGAGGATCAACTATAAAACTACATTGCTATTAAAACATCCAGAATAAAACAGGTCAATAGTTTTAGTCCATGCTGGCAGTGTTCCCAGCATGCTGGGCTGGAAGTCAAACTCATTAGAGGAAATTCCTTTGAAGAGATTCTGTCAGTCAACTGAATTTACAGTACAGTATATCCAGAGACTTTAGAGATGCTGAGTTCATGAGTTCAAGTGATCTGAAAGCATAAAGTTCTCGCAGAACTCCAAGGCTCATACATGGTCATGATTTCAAACTTTATTCGCCACACCCACTTATCCCCAGACTTTCCCTTATATAGTGACAAGGTGTAGCCTAGTAGTTCCTTAGAACTACTAATGCCAAGTCCCCATTCTTTTCAGATGCTCTTGTCTGGAAATAGATCTCTTAACTATGGTGTCTAACATGGGCTGGTTCTCTAATTCATCTTCCTCCTCTGACTCAGTCCATATCCTAACGGGGTACTACAGTCTCTAGTTGATCCTTATTCTCTGTCCCCATCACTCTCAGACTCAGGTGATAAGAACTCTGTCCTAGGATACCAATACGCATCCATCTCCTGGTCCTCAAAATCTGTGACCAGCTGAGCCAGACGTGGACCAGTCACGACAGCTAGGATTTCTCCATTAAGCTTAATACTCCAAGTAAGGATTCATCATTCATCAGTTTCTTTAGCCCCAATATTTCCTCCGCTATGACGATTGCAGCGTCATGTCTTTCAGAACGGTACTTGATAATCTAGCATTTCATTCCTTGCCCGACTGTGATTATAGATTCTCCAGAGCAACAGTCATATTTCATAACCCCTCCCACCGCATGGTTATACTAAACTCCTTTGGTGCACTTGGAACTCAAATAGGCATCACAATAATAACTTGATTTCTCCATTGAAAAATGATTTTTGCAGAGTACTCCACACCTTACAGATGGTATTTACTAATCTGGGGAGGCTACATTTCTATTAAAAAATGTGGCAGTCCAGCCACACTTTACTCCCAATGCTGAACAAAATCAGGTTATCAAGAGATACCATATTTTTCAGAGTATAAGGTGCAGTTTGGGGGGAGGAAAATAGGAGGGGAAAATCTATCTACCAGATATTCACCTGGCTAGTGTCCTTGGTCTGATCAGCTTCAGCATATTATTTTATCCCCTGGTTAGGGCTGAAAAAACTTTGGAGGGAGTAGCAAACTTCTTCGGAGTAGTAGTGAAAAACTGCAAGGTAAGAGCCAGGAAGATCATTTGCATCTTGTTAGGGCTGGGCAAAAAAGCTTGGGTGGAGAAGCCACATTTGGAATATAAGATGCACCCAAATTTTCAGCCTTATACAGTGTTCCCTTGATTTTCACGGGTTCAAACTTCGCGAAAAGTCTATACCACGGTTTTTCAAAAATATTAATTAAAAAATACTTTGCGGGTTTTTTCCCTATACCACTGTTTTTCCTGCCCGATGATGTCATTATTATTATTATTATTATTATTATTATTATTATTATTTATTAGATTTGTATGTCGCCCCTTTCCGTAGACTCGGGGCGTCATCGCCAAACTTTCATCTGCCTTTAATAAATATTTTTTTTTAATAAACTTTAATAAATAAACATGGTGAGTAATGATCTAAATGGTTGCTAAGGGAATGGGAAATTGCACTTTAGGGGTTTAAAGGGTTAAGGGAAGGCTTGTGATACTGTTCATAGCCAAAAATAGTGTATTTACTTCCGCATCTCTACTTCGCGGAAATTCGACTTTCGCGGGCGGTCTCGGAACGCATCCCCCGCGAAAATCGAGGGAACACTGTACTCTGAAAAATATGGTAGTATTCCTGGAAGTAATTGGTAGTTAGTTCCCTTCAGTGGTCAGTCTATGTCTCAAAGCTCAGCCTTGCCTACAGCAAGTGCCATTGCCTACCCATTTCTTTCAGGAGGCAACTGGAATTTCTTGGGGTTTTCTTTCTTTTGAAGATGTTTCACGTCTCATTGCTTCTTGGATGAGAAGTGAAACTTCTTCAAAAGGAAAAACAAGAAAGTCTAGTTAGTCTGGTCAGTACGCTGGCCTTTAAATACCTTTTCATGTGATGCAAATGAGCGTGGGTGTTGTTTGTTCATATAAAATGACACAAAAAGGTATCTAAAGTTATATCTGTTAAAACGTGATTATTGCTAACATGTTGTAAGCCGCCCTGAGTCTAAGGAGAAGGGGGGCATTTAAAAAAATCAAATGAATGATTGCATAAATGAATGAATGAATAAATAAATGCCAGCATTCTAATAGACAAACACAATTCAAAGCGCACTGACGATGTCTCCTCGAATGGTGACAAAACATTTGCAATCAAATTGCCATACTTGGAGCTCAGAACAACAGCCTAACTACCAACCGGAGCTACTAATAGTCAGATACATTTCAACAGAGGTGAAAAATAATTTGGATCAGCTCAAAATTTAGGACTCCACCAGTCCTCAAACTTTAATTGTTCTGTAGGTTCTATCTAGTACTACTGGGTTGCTAGTTCATAATCTGTGGAGAGCAGCTTCACATAGAAACATAGAAGTCTGACGGCAGAAAAAGACCTCATGGTCCATCTAGTCTGCCCTTATACTATTTTCTGTATTTTATCTTAGGATGGATATATGTTTATCCCAGGCATGTTTAAATTCAATTACTGTGGATTTATCAACTATGTCTGCTGGAAGTTTGTTCCAAGGATCTACTACTATTTCAGTAAAATAATATTTTCACACTTGCCAACTATTTGTTTCTGCTCTATCAGAAACAATTGGACTACAGATAGACCTTCAAAAGATTAGAAACAGAAGACTGACGGCAGAAAAAGACCTTGTGATCCATCTAGTCTGTTCTTATACTATTTTCTGTATTTTATCTTAGGATGGATATATGTTTATCCCAGGCATGTTTAAATTCAGTTACTGTGGATTTATCTACCACGTCTGCTGGAAGTTTGTTCCAAGGATCTACTACTCTTTCAGTAAAATAATGTTTTCTCATGTTGCTTTTGATCTTTCCCCCAATTAACTTCAGACTGTGTCCCCTTTTACTTGTATTCACTTTCCTATTAAAAACACTTCCCTCCTGGACCTTATTTAACCCTTTAACATATTTAAATGTTTCAATCATGTCCCCCCTTTTCCTTCTGTCCTCCAGACTATACAGATTGAGTTCATTAAGTCTTTCCTGATACGTTTTATGCTTAAGACCTTCCACCATTCTTGTAGCCCGTCTTTGGACCCGTTCAATTTTGTCAATATCTTTTTGTAGGTGAGGTCTCCAGAACTGAACACGGTATTCCAAATGTGGTCTCACCAGCGCTCTATATAGTGGGATCACAATCTCCCTCTTCCTGCTTGTTATACCTCTAGCTATGCAGCCAAGCATCCTACTTGCTTTCCCTACCGCCCGACCGCACTGCTCACCCATTTTGAGACTGTCAGAAATCACTACCCCTAAATCCTTCTCTTCTGAAGTTTTTGCTAACACAGAACTGCCAATGCAATACTCAGACTGAGGATTCCTTTTCCCCAAGTGCATTATTATTTTACATTATTTTAGTATTGTGACAATCAAGATTGGCTACCATGCAAATCACTCACTGGTCTGATGAAACAGTGGCAATAATTAATGTCTGTCATTGACCACATTTCCCCAAAGATGCTGAACTTCGCCCCACTACACAAGAACTGCGATAGCCACTACATCAATACTATCTGATGGGCCATGTGATGGGCACATGAGGCTAAAAATAAAAATGGATAGCACACATTTTATTGCATTACTTTGTTCTCCGTATAATGTTATGGTTCATGAGAGCGGATGCAGAGCAGACTGCTGATTATAATCTGAACCTTCTTTCCCTTGGCTTTTCATAAGCCGTAGAGCAGTGCTATCACTGAGCCTTTGTCCACCTTCTGATGTTTAGATAAAATTAGTACCACAGACGAGCTTGTACAGAGAACCTTTGAGGAATTGCTGTCACAGACCTCCACGTGTCCATGTTATTTTATTTACACGCACACTTGCCTTTCTACTGGTATCAACTTTTTTTTTAATTGTATGAAAATAAATGATTCCAATTTTAGAACAGAATTCAAAAACGTGTAAGTAAGCAGTCATTTGCATCCACCAGTCTTCTATTCATTTGGCTTAACACTGTTTAAACCCACGTGATCTGAAACGAACTTCAGAAACAAGACAATTATAATACAGGGCATGTGTCTCTCTCTCTGTTCCATGACTGGAATTCATTACCTCCCAAGAATTCCAGAATCATTTCAGAAGAAATGTACATGTCCTGCTGTTATCAATTCAGGGAATTAACAAAACATGTGTCCTTCAGGGATACACCGAATAGCCGTCCATCAGTCAGCACAGTGTAAAATCTCATGCTCCATTCTCCTTCTCATAGGAATGAGTTCTCCCATTTCCTCTTCGCCAACGGGAGGCGGATGTGGTTCCCGAGCCCAGGTATGAGACCAACCTGATCAGATTTGATTTAGAGGAGGTAGGTGGAAGGTGGCCAGGGCACTGTGGAACACTTCCCTCACAGCTCTCATCAGCTGCAGCCGGGCAAACATCTGGCTGAACAAATGGGGACGTGGTTCCTGTTGGGAGGCAGAAGTTTGGGTCAAGATGGTGTGAAGAGCAACAGAGAATGCTTCCTTTTGGGTGAAGTTAGTGCGAAGGGGGGGGACACACAAAATCCCCCTTTTCTTTTTTTTCCTCTGGCTGTGCTTGGAAAAGATGCATTTCACCATCCAGATAGGACTTGGAGTCACACAATAAACACCCATGAAGGAGAATTTCATTTTTAGGAACTAGTTAGAAGGCATTTTCTGGGCTATGGGATTTTCCAGTGTTATGGAACCTTTGGCCAGTAAGTAGAGAGAGGAAACTGATGCTATTGGAGTAAAATTTATATTGATATCATGATCAAGACGGAGTGGCTGTGGGTTTTGCCTCCCAAAGATTCCATCTGTCCGTCCATCACCAGGGAAGGGGAATTATTGACCCCCTCGGAGAGGGTCCGCAACTTGGGCGTCCTCCTCGATCCACAGCTCACATTAGAGTACCATCTTTCAACTGTGGCGAGGGGGGCGTTTGCCCAGGTTCGCCTGGTGCACCAGTTGCGGCCCTATTTGGACCGGGAGTCACTGCTCACAGTCACTCATGCCCTCATCACCTCGAGGCTCGACTACTGTAACACTCTCTACATGGGGCTACCTTTGAAGAGTGTTCGGAAACTTCAGATCGTGCAGAATGCAGCTGCGAGAGCTATCATGGACTTTCCTAAATATGCCCATGTTACTTCAACACTCTGCAGTCTGCATTGGTTGCCAATCACTTTCCGGTCACAATTCAAAGTGCTGGTCATCACCTATAAAGCCCTTCATGGCACCGGACCAGGGTATCTACCAGACCGCCTTCTGCCGCACAAATTCCAGTGACCGGTTAGGTCCCACAGAGTTGGTCTCCTCTGGGTCCCGTCAACTAAACTATGTCATTTGGCGGGACCCAGAGGAAGAGCCTTCTCTGTGGCGGCTCCGACCCTCTGGAATCAGCTCCCTCCAGAGATTAGAACTGCCCCCACCCTCCTTACCTTTCGTAAACTCCTTAAAACCTACCTCTGTCGTCAAGTGTGGGGAAACTGAAACATCTTCCCCTGCCTATGTAGTTTTCTGTGTATATGACTGTATGTATGCTTTTTATATATTGGGGCTTCTTATTTTTTAGACTTTTTAAATGTATTATTGTTATTTTAGAATCTAAGTATTAGATTTGTCATTATATATTGTTTTTATCATTGCTGTAAGCTGCCCCGAGTCTACGGAGAGGGGCGGCGTACAAATCTAATAAATAATAAAAATAAAAATATTCATCACATCAAAGAAGAGGATTCCCTCATGTAACAATTTAAAGGCAGCTTGCCTGTATTGCTTTAAAAAATCTCAGTGAAGGACAACACCCAGGAGAGGATGTGTTCATAGTTCCATAAATGCTAAGGAGACCCAAATCATAAAGCTTGTGTCATAGATCATTTGCATGCCAAGAGATATATTGGAGGAAAACTCTAAACTCAAATTTAAAATTGTAAGAGCTAAGGATGAATTCAGCCTTCCTCCATAGTGGAAGGAGATAAAAAGATTTTGTAGGAGTCTCCATGCTATAATTAACAGGACAGGCAGATAAGGTTAAATTATTCATACTGCTTTAAGTCTGTCATTGGCTCACAGTAAGCCCACCATTTTTTCCTATTTGCTATAATGAGAGGCATTAGATGATACATTTTGGACTTATGTTCTGAATTTTTTGTAACTTCATATCCTTCCAAGAGCACTTACCCCCAGAATGTGCACTCGGTTGTAGTAGGAACTGAAATCCATGCTTAGCTGAATCAGGAACTTGCAAATCTATAATGTAAAAAAAAAAATACAGTTCCATTTCTCACAGTCCAAATACCTTGGGAGAATTAGGGTTGCTGACAGTTGGTGTCTACCCTGTTTTCCCCAAAATAAGACATCCCCTGGTAATAAGTCCAATCAGGTTTTTTGAGTGCATGGCAATAAGGCCAAGGGCTTATTTCAAAGTTCAAAAAATATAAGATGGTCTTATTTTGGGTAGAAGTTGATGAAACATTTCTCTGAAAATGCTATCCAAGGTCTTTTTTTAATTGACGATCACTGAGACTGAATCGGAAGCAATCTAATACCTAAGAATTTAATAACTATCCCGATCAAACCAGCCTCTGAAGTGAAAAAAATTCTCCCCTATCTGGGAGTTTGAACTTCAACAGCATTTAGTGTTTGGGGCTTGGAATAACATGCTAAAACCCTACCCCAAAATGTGGGGGTGGATACAAGATGGGGGAAAGGAAAGGAGCCATACATTCTGCCATGCAATATGCCATCTTACCGCCTCCGTGCTCACTGTTATCCTTAACCCACCACTGGGGAGCAGGAGCTGCGTTACGAGGGTCAAGACCTCCTGGAAAGGCAGGATGCTATTGAACAACAAGAGCCACTCGCCCTACAGAAAAGAAAGAGCAGAGGCCCAGGTGGGTCCAACAGAATCCATTCCACTTGCTATTTCCACATTGCACCTAGCAGGTAGAAAGGAGCATCAATCCTGGCTTCATTGGAGCCATTAGTGAATAGGATGGAGAAGAGTGGAAACCATGATCCCCTCCCAAAATATCTGTTCCTCTCACTCCCATGCTATAAACATCATCATCATCATAATGGATCAGCAATCTTCTCCCCTAACACTCCGTTTAAGCAAAAGTATTGGGGGGGGGTTTAGGGTTGGGGGGGGTATCATGAGGTGGTACTGCATATGTGCTATGGGGAAAGAAGGGAAGGGAAGGAGGAAGGAAGGAAGGAAAGAAAAAGAAAAGGAAGGAAGGAAAGAAAGAAAGAAAAAAGAAGGAAGGAAGGAAGGAAAAAGAAGGAAGGAAGGAAAAAGAAGGAAGGTAGGAAAGAAAGAAAAAGAAGGAAGGAAGGAAGGAAAAAAAGAAGGAAGGAAGGAAGAAAAGAAAAAGAAGGAAGGAAGGAAAAAGAAGGAAGGAAAGAAAGAAAAAGAAGGAAGGAAGGAAAGAAGGAAAGAAAAAAAGAAGGAAGGAAGAAAAGAAAAAGAAGGAAGGAAGGAAAAAGAAGGAAGGAAAGAAAGAAAGAAAAAGAAGCAAAGAAAGAAAAAGAAGGAAGGAAGAAAAGGCAAGAAGGCAGGAAGGAAAGAAAGAAAGAGAAAGAAAGAAAGAAAGAAAGAAAGAAAGAAAGAAAGAAAGAGGAAAACTTTCTGTTCTAGATTGCAAACTAAAAGGGAAATGATCAACCAAAGAGATTCCTGCCACAACAAACACTGGACCACTTCAACAGCCAATGTCTGTTCAACAGGTGTTTCCCTCTAGATTATATACACTGATTGTGGAAGGCAAATTACTGGGAGCAATCTTTTCTTGGGGAATTAGGTAAAACAATCTTTTATCCAGAAAATGAAGTTTTCATTTCCGAGGCATTGGAGTATTCGAGTGAGACTAGAGAGTTCTCCAGGCTTGGGTCTTTGTAATTCCTTGCTCACCTCTTCCCTGAGAGAGGAGTAGTTCAGTTCAGAAGACTGGGGAAAGACTGGATACAGACCTGAATTGGATGGCAGATATTAGTTACCACAGTAAGCAAGAAATGTAAGATTAGTCAGAGATGCCAGTACAGTTGCATTAACAAAATTAAATTAATGCACTGTAGTGGCATGATGGAAGATCGGTGAGGATCTGATATTGTGATCCACTGTTTCCTTTTGTATCCATAAGATAAATATTCTTAACAAGTCGATGCAAATTGTATGCAACTTAATAAGCTTTCTACTATAAGTTTCTCCACTTACTTAAAATTGTTTAACAAGCTTAGCAAATCGCTTTACTGCATTGCAAACCACTCTGTATTTATATTGCTGTATGTAAACAATTCAAACAAACAGGAGACAAGTAGGTTCTTTCAAAATAATGCAAAGGCTACCAATTCAGCCAAGCAGAAACATGGATGAATCCAGCATACAAGCCAAAAAGACTTTCACCTTCTTCTACTGATCTCTGGTATGTTTCAAAGAGCGTGGCAAGTCGAGCACAATTATACATCACAAAAGCTCCACCTTTGGTCCCCTTCATAGAGATGTTGCTTTCTTCTACATCCAAGAAAACCTAAGGGAGCAAAATTAAATTATGTTGGCAGGAAAGTATGTAAGGCTCTAGTCCTATTGCCTATGAGTTCCTGAACTCTTCCCCCGTAATCTTGCCCGTAGATTACCTAAATCAAGGTTTCACTGTTTTTATTTAGTCTTTTGATTTCTGGTGACTACCCCCAGAATGCCTAGTCAGGTTGGGGAAGGCCAACTGCAGTGTCTAACATATCCAGCAGCCTGCAGTAATTGCTAAAATTGCCCTTTGCCAAGAAGTGACATTGCAGTGATTCACTTGCTCTTCTCCCAACCCCCCAAAATTTATCAACTTGTGATAGCAATCTCTGTTCAGTATCCCATATCCCATTGGCTTTCCCGTTGTGGATCCCCCAGATCAGTAGTTCTCAGCCTTCCTAATGCCGCAACCCTTTAATACAGTTCCTCTTGTTGTGGTGACCCTGCAACCATAAAATAATGAAATTATTAGGAAACCAAGGGGTGAATTCTAACCTACCTTGCTACCAGGTCACTTCCTCCTGCGCTGCATAACCGCGCCTAGTGGATGCGCGTGCATTTATTTATTTATTTTTATTTATTTAATTAGATTTGTATGCCGCCCCTCTCCAAAGACTCGGGGTGGCTCACAACAGTAATAAAAACAGTATAAACAATGGAACAAATCTAATAATAATTATATTTAAAAAAACCAACTGTTAAAAACCATACAACAAATACATACCAAACATAAAATATAAGAGAGTCTGGGGGAGAAGTCTTAATTCCCCCATGCCTGGCGATATAGATGGGTCTTGAGTAACTTGCGAAAGACAAGGAGGGTGGGGGCTGTTCTAATCTCCGAGGGGAGTTGGTTCCAGAGGGCCAGGGCCGCCACAGAGAAGGCTCTTCCCCTAGGGCCCACCAAACAACATTGTGCATGCATGTGCACTGCCATTTTTTAAAAAAAATTCCAAAAATAGAGCAAAAAACAAAATGGCGACGCATGCACAGTGCCAGAAATTTGGCTTCTGTGCATGCTCAGAAGTTTCCATAGTAAATTTTTTTTTTTTGCAGTAGTCTATTTGCATGTGGGTGGACCCACCTGGAGATGGATAGAGGAACAATGTCTTGGTTCCTAAGACCATCGGAAATATGTGTTTCCCGATGGTTTTAGGTGACCCCTGGGAAAGGGTTGTTTGACCCCCCAAAGGGGTTGCGATCCACAAGTTGAGAACTGCTTCCCTAGGTATTATGTTATTTCCCATGATTCCATACATAGCACCAAAACAAAAACATTTATATCTGCAGTACTTTAAGAAGTCTGTGGAGAGGGGTGGCATACAAATCTAATAAATTATTATTATTAAATTATTATTAAGATAGGAAAACCTATGGTATTAGATATCATTACTTTTCTCACAATTCATGCTCAGATTCATCTGGAATATAGGAGTATAACCAAGTCCACTAATCTTATAATTCATTCCCATGCCAACAAATACTGAATTCAACAGTCATGCAAATTTATCTAAGTTTATGACCAAATGTTGTGTTTATCATACAGCACTCATTCTTTATATTGGATTGGCATTATTCTTTATTCTATATACCTATAAGCATGTGTGTGGTTTTCAAAATTATTCCACATTTCAGTTGCCCGGAAGGCAGTCTCACTATTTCTATTCAGTGATGCTGAACCTCACTGCTTACCTGATTTTGATGAACTATACTCAGCATCTCAAATCGGATAGCAGCTGATGTCAGTACGCTGATTACTTTGGTCCATGATGCATCTGCAAATAGGACATCAGAGAAAAAAAGATCTATTCCTCCCAAATGAAAAATAAAACTTCTCTGAAATTTATCCCTTGACAATTTATTTTGTTTTATTAAATCAAATTTATATACTGTGCATCTTACCAAAGCCAATTGAGGATCTAGAAGGGGAAGCCTTTGATTTCCGTCTGAAGTTGAATGTAAAAACTAGAAAACTCAACAAGTCCCATAAAAAAGTATTTCAAACAGTTGGACAGACAATTAAACTGAAAGTGTGACTGGCAAGGTCTACGTTTAAGGTAACAGACAGCCACAGAATAGTTAACAGAACTAAAATATTGGATGGGGTAGACAGAATGGAACAATCAACATTTAGGAAAAAAATGAATATGTGTAGAATCAAACAAGGTAAAAAGGCAGGGAAATCACCCCTGAAACCAAAAGTTCACCACCGTATATCAGCCGACATTTGACTCACCATCCTAATACCAGGACAACTACATGATGGAATGTTAACAGAATGTCACTATTAAAAGATAAAGAGCAGGAGTCCTCAAGATTGGCAACTCTGAGACTTGGACTTCAACTTCCTTGCTGGCTAAGGAACTCTGGGAGTTGAAGTCCACAAGTCTTAAACAATAATAATAATAATTATTATTATTGTTGTTGTTGTTGTTGTTGTTTTTATTATTATTATTATTATTATTATTATTATTATTATTATTACTACTACTACTACTACTACTACTACTACTACTACTACTTGGATTTGGTATGCCGCATCTCTCTGTGGACTTGGGGCGGCTCACAACAAACATAGAATACATTGTAAAACAATTTGATCCAATTAATTACAATTAAAAGACTTTAAAAGATCCTAAAGTTGCCAAGTTTGAAAACCTCTGATAGGAAAAGAGGAAAGCTTTTTCTCTCTCCAGATAAAGGGCTTGGCAGGCCAAAGTCTCTAACTCCAGATGATTGGAATCTGACTTATTTCTCATATGCTATTTGGGGTACTGACAGGGTTCTCTATTTGTAAAGAGCAAGATGGAGGCGGAATGTTATCGAGTGCTCCTTGAGTGATCCTGTCTGGGTCCCTCCTCATCAGGGCGCAACAAGGTAAAATGTGTGCGTGTAATGCTTAAGTAGTTAATAAAGAGGTTAACAGTCTCTCTATGTATCTGAGTGTTCTTTTGAGCCTTTCATTGCACGAAAGCCCAAAGTTCGTATCAGGGATTGAAGCACACTGGATAACTCTGCGCCCAAAAAACATTATCTCAGCACACAGCAATTCCTCACAGAATCTAACAAATAGATAATATACTACATATTTCCCCTGGTTCTAACTAAAACAAGTTGCCATCCAGCAAGAAACTGCATCACCATTATTCTCTTGAGTGAAACATCCTAAGTTTCCAAAATCGAGCACAATAAAATGAGAGGGAAAGGATGATTATACATGGCAGGATGAACAATTACCTTTAGAGAGATCTCCATATTTCAGCACTGAAGCTTTATACATCTGGGAGTGTCGCAGTCTACAAGTTAGAAACAGCAAGAGCTCAGCTAAGTAAACCATGTCTGTTTGTGAATTTGCATTTGGTTTACTGCCTACAGTATCACTGCTGCTATTTTTAAAACGGTAAATGTATCTAGAAGTACCCTTCTATTTACTGAAAGATGGAAAATAAAAGGTTAATTCTTCTTCTTCGATGATAGTCAAAAAATAGGGCTTAAGAATCCTTCCAGAAAGAATTCCCCTTCCTTCAAGTATTCATTTCATAATGGTCCAACTCTTCCTTTATTGTATATTCCAGTGTTTCCCAACCTTGGCAACTTGAAGATATTTGGACTTCAACTCCCAGAATTCCCCTGAGAGCAAATGCTGGCTGGTGAATTCTGGGAGTTGAAGTCCAGATATCTTCAAATTGCCAAGGTTGGGAAACACTGGTATATTCTACTACTATAACAATCTATAGCTGCTAATACACATGGAGATAGGGGGGGAAAGTACAACCACAGTAATGTAATTCACTTCTGACATGGACCAGCTCATTTCATCTCCCCGTTAAGCTCACCTACCTGCCTGATAGTGTTTTCCAGACCAGTGTTACAAGCAGCCTCAAAGCTGATGCTGCCAACCACTTTGTCTAAGTTCTGTGAACCAATCAGTTCTGTGATGCCTTCCCAAGATGCCCCTTAAGATATTTTCTCAGATGGCCACGTGTCTTCTTCCCTTGTACCAAAATACTGAAGATGTATGTCAGAGGGAAAGAGTATTTTTCCTGCATTTATTTTCTCTTTGTATTATTGGCTGCCAAAGTTTTTCCCCCCCTCTATTTTTTTATTGATTTTATTTAACATACAAACATTTAATTGTACAATTGGGTAGAAATTTTAAAAAATGCATAGTAAATAGAATTGTAAAAGATAAACTTTTTATGCATATAGGAAATTGTAAATGTTTAATGTTGTTTGTATGGTGTTTAAATGTTTGTATGGCTGCCAAAGTTGATCAGATGGAAAAACCATTATTTCCTTAGGATGAAGTAATACAGGAAGAAGTCTGCCCTTTTTGTCGGCTCTGGCTCTAGTATTGTATCTAGAGAGTTTCGGTGTGAAATAAGGAAAAGACAGAATTCTACCCACTGACAAGACTGTCCTGATAGCTCAAAACTGCTTTCAGGGGCAGGTTCCTCTCACCTGCCTACTGGTACACTGTGTGTGCATTGTGATGTTTGGTATGCGTATGCGCTCACTGTGCTCGCCCATGTCTACATCCCCAATCATAATTTTGCTTCTGCGCATGCGCAGAGTGACAATTTTCCTTCTGCGCATGTGCGGAGAGCCATCAAAATTACCAAAAATTAGAAAAAAAAGATGTTGGTGAGCACAGACCGGCAAAGGCAGCACTGGAGCGTTCATGCCAAAATTACGCAATTGGCAGCCCACAGCGCACAGCACTGCACCGGTGGGGACCCACCCCTGCTGCCTTTCCATTTCTTGGATCTTTCTCAGGGACTCTTCTATACAAGAAGAACGTTATATTATAACTAACTTAGAAGTGTTTATCTTCTCTTTTTTCTGTATTACTAATACAGTGATCCCTCGATTTTCGCGGTCTCGATTTTCGCGAAACGCTATACCACGGTTTTTCAAAAAATATTAATTAAAAAACACTCCACGGTTTTTTTTGCTATACCATGGTTTTTCCCACCCGATGACATCATACGTCATCACCAAGAGTCACTTCTGTCTCTTTCTCTTTCTTTCCTGTCATTCTCTGCTTCAATCATTTTCTCATTTCTCTTTTTTCTCCCCTTTTTTCTATCATTTCTCTCTCTCTTCCTTCCATTCTTCTCTCTCTCTCTTTCTTCCTCTCTCTCACTCTCTTCCTTCCTTTCTCATCTCTTTCTTTCTTTCCTTCTCTCTCTTTCTCTATCTCTCCCCCTCTTGCTCTCTCTCTTTTTCTCACTTTCCCTCTCTCGTGCGAAAGGACGAGCGGCAAGCAGCGGGCGGGCGAAAGGACGAGCGGCGAGCGGCAGGCGGGCGAAAGGACGAGCGGCGAGCAGCAGGCGGGCAAAAGGATGAGCGGCGAGCGGCGGGCGGGCGAAAGGACGAGCGGCAAGCGGCAGGCGGGCGGGTGAGCGGCGAGATGTTTATTTTATTTATTTAGATAGATGTTTATCTAATACAGTATTAGTTGCACTTTCGTCACTCCCCGGCTCCACCATCTGTGCATGCGCGGCCATGGGAAAAGGGCGCGCATGCGCAGATGGTGTTTTTACTTCCGCACCACTATACCGCGGAAACGTAACCCCCGCGATAATCGAGGGATCACTGTACTTTGTTTATCCTTTTTCTTTTATATAAGTACATAACATTTTAAAATATAAAGAAATTTAATTAATAAGTTTAATATTAAAAATATAGAATTAAATTCAATAAGAATATAATTTACATGTGTGGCATTTCTGCATAGATCTGGTAATAGTTAGGGTTTTTTATTCTGTATTAGTTAGACTTCTACGACAAGTGGAGCAATGGCAGCTCCTTAAATGCTTAATGTTGTATGTCTTTGTCTGTCTTTTTTTTGAAAACAATAAAAAAAATTTTTTTTTAAAAAAGAAGAACGTTACAGACTTTCACAAATCAGGCAAGTTCAACCGATAGTAAACACAGGCTCTGCTTGGTGAGCTGCTCTGCTTTCTGGAGAATCCAAGTAAGAGTGTTATCAGCAGCTTGTTCCAAGAACGAAAAGGGGTCTGCCGACATAGGTGGAATTCAATGATACTGTGCCGAAATCATGAGAGAGAATGGGAACTTACTGGTAGTACTGAAAAGCATTCATGCAAGAATCAGTGCAGGTAATTTTCACCGGCCCACAGACAAGGTGTTTCTAAGAAATTAAAGAAAAAATAACACCAATAATCACAGGCAATCTCCTCACATCATCTGAAGTTAGTTGGGGGAAAGATCAAAAGCAGCATGAGAAAATATTATTTTACCGAAAGAGTAGTAGATGCTTGAAACAAACCTCCAGCAGACGTGGTTGGTAAATCCACAGTAACTGAATTTAAACATGCCTGGGATAAACATATATCCATTGTAAAATAAAATACAGGAAATAGTATAAGGGCAGACTAGATGGACCATGAGGTCTTTTTCTGCTGTCAGTCTTCTATGTTTCTATGTTTCTACTTTTCCTCATTAAGTTGCTTTTCCCTTTTCATAAAAGGATGTTAGCATGTAACAGAGGAATAAACGTTTTGGAGGGCAGCTAAGATATTTACCTGCACTGTTTACCAAAAGTCACAACTGCAGGGTTGCTGGAATGGGCTGAGCATGAGACACGGGACAGGCTGGCTTTATTTATTTATTTACTTATTTATTGGATTTATATACCGCCCCTCTCCGAGAACTCAGGGCAGCTTACAACATATAAAAGAAACAATATGTACAATATAAATATCTAAAATACAATTAATTTAACTAATTACTCTAAAAGCCCTATTCACATTAAAAATCACTCATTCCCATTTGAACAACAGATAGACATCACACTCGTCGGCCATGGGGCTAGAGTCTAGTGGCCCCAAGCCTGGCGGCAGAGATGAGCCTTCAGACTCTTACAGAAGGCGAGGAGAGTGGGGGAAGTACGAATCTCTGGGGGGAACTGATTCCAGAAAGCCCGGCCCCCGACAGAGAAGGCTCTTTCCCTAGGCCCTGCCAAGAAACACTGTCTAGTTCAGTGTTTCCCAACCATGGCAACTTGAAGATATTTGGACTTCAACTCCCAGAATTCTGGGAGTTGAAGTCCAAATATCTTCAAGTTGCCAAGGTTGGGAAACACTGGTCTAGTTGACAGGACCTGGAGAAGGCCGACTCTATGGGACCAGACTGGTCGCTGGGATTTGTTGTGGTTGGCTCTGGCCCAGCTCCTGCCCCAAGGAATGTGGAGGTAGATGCAGGGGAAACATCAACAAGTCATAGGCCTGTTTTACTGCCAACAGAGTCAGGTAGTGCAGTTTCCTCGGACGAAGAAGAAGGTGAGGGTGACTTGGAAGAGGGGGGCTTGGCACACAGCCCAGGAAGCCAATCTCCATTATCTTCGGTCGATTCGAATGACGAAGTGTTAGACCCACACAGGCACAGAATTATGCATAGAAGAGACCAATTGAAGAAATATTACAGGAGATAAGAGAGGCCACCTGTGTTTGGGTGGGGCTCCAGCAATTAGAGCTGCTGATATAAATATCAGCGTGCTGGCTTGGCCGTTGTGGAAGATTATCTGATCGTTGTTTCTTCAGGACCGTGCCTTGTTGTTCCCGGACTTTGTTGATTTTTCATGACTTTGAAACCAAAGCAGGGCAAAGTGTGTGTGTCTCACTTCCTTGGAAGAAGGAGGGCTGTGACGTTTCTTCACAGCTGCTAGCTAAGTACTTAAGGACTGATTAAGGGGATTGTACAGACTACCAGGTTGTTTTGGGACGAGTGCTCTGCAATACAAAAAGGGTGATTTGCTTCTTTTGAATTTTGTGATAAAGAACATTGTGTTTGAACTTTCAAGTGTGTGTGTGTGTGTCTGAAATTTTTACCCTTGAATTTTCGGGAGACTCATACCATAGAGCCCAGCAGAACAGGATTCATGCGGCAGGAGGCGGTCCCACAGGTAATCTGGCCCGATGCCATGTAGGGCTTTATAGGTCATTATCAACACTTTGAATTGCATCCAGAAACTAGTCGGCAACCAATACAGTCTGCGGAGTATTGGAGAAACATGGGCATGCCTAGGAAGGCCCATGACCACTGCATGTTGCACGATTTGCAGTTTCCAAACACTCTCCAAAGGTAGTCTCATATAGAGAGCATTGCAGTAGTCGAACCTCGAGGTGATGACACAAAGAAGCATGTCATCTTTTCTTAAGGCAATCCAATTCAGTAGGAAAAGTTTGATTGCATTGTATATAATATATCCTTCCCAGAAGCAAGTATGGGACAGTGGCTAAGGCAACAGGCCAGAAAACAGGGAGACTTGAGAGTTCTAGTTCCACTTTAGGCACAATGCTAGTTGATAATTGGACCAGCCACTCTCTATCAGCCATAGTGCCAGGAGATAAAGGGGTCAAGCCATCACAACTACAGCAGAACTTTGTAAAAAAAATATCAGGTTAGTTAATCTCTCTTTCTAATCACTTTGGGAAATTGCCTATTTAATTATCTCAAAGCTATCAGAGGTTTTCAGAATGACAAGGCTGAAGAACTACCTGATGAAATTATCTTCTTTCTTGAACCAAAATAAATTAACCACAAGTTTAAGAATTTAAAGAATTGGAAATGAATGGCAAAAACCTGAACAAGAAAGTTATAAATGAATTAAGAGTACTGTCAAATCTGGAATATTGGTCATTTTACCAGTTGGGATATTTTGGAAATAAATAAATAGCTTTTCATGGGAACCAAATTGATTTATCTATATTAAGTCATAACAAAGATTTGAGATTTTATGTTTTCAGAAATTGACACTAGAGGGAAGTAAACACTCCAGGCAGGAAAGAAAAGGAAGGAGAAGGCAAAGGCAAATCACTTATGAAAGTCTTGCCAACAGAACTGCAGGAACTTGCACAGGAAGTCACCAGGCATCAATACTGATTTGAAAGCACCAAAAATAAATAATCGTAATAATTTAAAAAAAAAACAACCTCTTCCCAGAAGACAGACCATTCTGTACCTGGTGAGTTGTGAAAGATTGAGGTTGTGCTACTAATCTCCACAGTAGATCCACCTTCTGCTGCTGGAACGCCTCCTCACTGTTCACAACGTGGACAATACTACAGCAAACCCCTGGCTCAGCCTCCTGGAGAAGAACAGGTGTTCCCAGGAGAGTCACAGACAGGTAAGACTGCTATTTCCACCCACCATTCCATGAGCCAAGCCTTTGTCAATCTACTCACAGTGCATTGCTGGACCACACGCTGGAGCTCAACCACATGGTGCAACTTCTCTTCTGTTACTGAAACCCAAAAGAAGATTACCAAAAAGACATTCATGCTGAAATCACTATACATATTATTATTATTATTATTATTATTATTATTTATTGGATTTGTATGCCGCCCCTCTCCGTAGACTCGGGGCGGCTAATAACAATGATAAAAACAACATATAACAATCCAATCCAATACTAAAATAACTAAAAAAAACCTTATTATAAAAACCAAACATACATACAGACATACCATGTGTAAATTGTAAAGGCCTAGGGTGAGTTTTAGGAAGCTAATGAAAGGTGAGGAGGGTGGGGGCAATTCTAATCTCTGGGGGGAGTTGGTTCCAAAGGGCCGGGGCCGCCACAGAGAAGGCTCTTCCCCTGGGTCCCGCCAAACGACATTGTTTAGTTGAAGGCCCACTCTGTGGGACCTAATTGGTCATTGGGATTTGTGCAGCAGAAGGCGGTCCCTGATATAATCTGGTCCTGGAGGTCCTAATTATATGGAGTTGAAATGCTCTGTAGCTCTAACTGTAACTCTTTCCATTGTGTAACATCCATCTGACCAATAAACAGTATTTTTTTACATTTATTTATCTTTATTTTTCAAATTTATAAGCCGCCCCTCTCCTGACACACTCAGGCAGGACCAGGTTTAGTTCACAATATAAAAGTCAAAAATAGGGCTTTCTCAGCCACCATGTTCCAAATATGGAACTCTGACCCCCAAAGAGAAATAATTTTACAATTTAAAATTTTCCCAATCATTCAGCATTTGAAAAACAGTAATTACTACAGGACCAGACTGTCTTTCAGATTGCCAGTTCCCCCTTCTTTAAAAAAAATAAACATGGTTTTCCTTGCTTTATTTATTGTTTCTGAGCATTATTATTTTTTTTGTGGTGGTTTAACACCTTATGCATTGTTATTTTGTAAGCCTTCCGGAATGAAGTGCAGTATGCAACTAAAATCAAATTGTTCCAAATCCTGCAAGTCCTCATCTCAGCCCATCTATAAAATTAAAATAATTCACAGCCACCTGTTTTGCAGGATTATTGCATAAGGATGGATATAATAATGCTATATGTATAATATCTCTGGGACTGCCTTCTGCCGCACGAATCCCACCAACCAGTCAGGTCCCACAGAGTTGGCCTTCTCCGGGTCCCATCGACTAAACAATGTCGTCTGGCAGGACCCAGGGGAAGAGCCTTCTCTGTGGCGGCCCCAACCCTCTGGAACCAGCTCCCCCCAGAGATTAGGATTGCCCCCACCCCTCCTTGCCATTCGTAAACTTCTTAAAACCCACCTCTGCTGTCAGGCATAGGGGAACTGAAACATCTTCCCCAGGCCTATATAGTTTATGTATGGCATGTTGTGTGCATGTTTTTTAAGTTATGCGTTTTTAACTTTGTAATATTAGATTTGTATTGTATATTGTTTTCTATTGTTGCTGTGAGCCGCCCCGACTCTGCGGAGAGGGGTGGCATACAAATTTAATAAATAATAATACTAATAATGTCCATATTCATCATGGAGAAAATGTATCCATATGGTTGCTAGGAGTCAAAAACAGAACTTGGCGGCATGTAACCAATAAATCAATCTGCTTATATATTATCCAAAGGAATCAGAGGTAGGATTCAGCAGGTTCTGACCAGTTCTGGAGAACGGGTAGTGGAAATTTTGAGTAGTTCAGAGAATCAGTAAATACCATCTCTGACTGGCCCCTCCCCATCTATTCTCTGCCTCCCGAGTCCCAGCTGATTGGGAAGAAATGGGGATTTTGTGGTAACCTTCCCTGAACAAGCCCGCTAAGCCACGTCTACAGAACCAGTACAGTGTTCCCTCAATTTTCGCGGGGGATGCGTTCTGAGACTGCCCGCAAAAGTCGAATTTCCGCAAAGTAGAGATGCGGAAGTAAATACACCATTTTTGGCTATGAACAGTATCACAAGCCTTCCCTTAACACTTTAAACCCCCAAATTGCAATTTTCCATTCCCTTAACAACCATTTACTCACCATTATTACTGGTACCATTGAATAAGGCACTTAGTGATCCTGATATTTGTAAACATAATTATTTAATAACAATAATTATTATTTTTATTATTTATTTGCAAAAATTATTAGTTTGGCGATGACGTATGATGTCATTGGGCAGGAGAAACCGTGGTATAGAAAAAAACCCGCAAAGTATTTTTTAATTAATTTTTTTTTTTAAACCGTGGTATAGCCTATTCGCGAAGTTTGAACCCGCGAAAATTGAGGGAACACTGTAGTAAAAAAAAGTTGAATCCCACCATTGAAAGAAATGTAAGCCACTTACCAAGAAAAACATCCAAGTTGGGGTCATAGCCTTCCAGCCTCTCCTGCTTCTGCAGGAATTCTTTCAAGTGCAGTTTACATACGATTTCATCCTGGTCTGCCTGGATAAATGTGGTATATTTACACTGGCAAAGGTTTTCCTTCAAGGCCAGAATGTCCTCAGGAACTCGAGAGGCTTCTGACCCAGCAGGCCAATCAACTTGTAACTGATGCAAGAACTGATGGATTTCCTCCCCGACAAAAGCTGGAACCAGCTGCACGTTGATTCTGTTTGGGCAAAACAAACAAAGAGACTCTTCAGCAAACAAACTCACAATCATTGCATTCATGTCACTGCTAATATGGTACAAACTGCAGAAAATCCTCAGAAAAGCAGCATAACAGAGTACAGTGGTACCTCGGTTCTCGACCACAATTCATTCTGGAAGTGTGGTCAAGAACCGATTTGGTCGAAAACCGAATTAATTTATCCCATAGGAAATAATGGAAATGGATTTAATTGGTTCCCAGCCCATTGACTTGCTGGGAACCAATTAAATCTATTTCCTCTATTTCCTATGGGATAAAGATCAGAGGGGAGGGGTGAGAGGGAATGGGAGTCGGGATCTGACACACCCCTCCTGGCCGCCCTCTTAACAGCCTCCCAGTCTCTACCGTCTAACTGCTCCAAGCTGCAGAAAGGGTAGGGCTGGCTGCAATACCGGCAGCTTCGGGGGGCTCCTTTCCTCAGCGGTTCAGTTCGTTACCTGCGCCAACTTTTTCTTTCCCGCCAGTGGCGGCTCCGGCGGCTTCCCTTCGAGGAGCAGCAGCAGCGGCGGGAACGTCACGTGATGAAGGGAAGCTGCTGGAGCCGCTGCCGCCGGGAAAGAAAAAGTTGGTGCAGCTGCCTGGAGGAAACAAACTGAACCACTGAGGAAAGGAGCCCCCCAAAGCTGCTGGTATTGCAGCCAGCCCTACCCTTCCTGCAGCTTGGAGCAGTTAGACGGTAGAGACTGGGCGGCTGTTAAGAGGGCGGCCAGGAGGGGCGTGTCGGATCCCAACTCCCATTCCCTCTCACCCCGTCTCCTCAGCTGCTTTGCAAAGCTGCCCTGGTCGCACATTTCGGATAGTAAACAAAATTTTCTGTTCAGTATCCGAATTTTTGTTCGGATACCGAAGCAAATTTTTGCAGAAAATTTTGTTCGGTATCCGAAATGTACAAAAACCAAGGCGTTCGAGAACCGAGGTACCACTGTAATAGATTAAAGGACCACGAGTCAAGGGAAGTGCATCTAATTTGCACCTCATAAATACCTTGACAACCCAAAATGAAGGTCATACGTTTTTTTTATAACCTGAGCTGTAAAGTGATTGACAATAAAGACTCATTCCACGCACTAACCCTTGAGCTTGGAGCAGGCCTGCCAAGTGGTCAGTGAGGAGGATGGCCCTCAGATGACCCAGACTGAGCGACTTCAGGCCTCTCCGCCCATGCAGAGGCACACAGTTGAGGATGATGCAGTGTCCCTGGGATGTCAAAGGAGGCTTTGTGTACAGAGGAAGAGCTGTCAGAATCTGCTCAAAGACTGCTGGTCTATCCAATTGCACAATCAGTCCAGCTGGAACATTTTGACAGCTGTGAATGGGAGGCACTCCGGGGCACTTCAATGAAAGGATACTCTCAAGGATGTCTTTGGGAACCTATCACAATATAAAACACAAAAGACAAGATGTGACATTTTTCTAGTGCTAGTTGTTGAAGAACAGAAACCAACCATGCTACACATTGGAAATGCAGATGTATTCTCATTTTAAAGCTCCAGAGTAAACCACAACAATGTGGGTACTAGTTTCTCCGATGAATACAAAAGAAAATAAATTTATTCTATATCTATTATACAAGCTATAACGTATGTTGTTAAGAAACACATTTGAATTTTGGACTTCCAATGAATGGAAGAATGAAATGTCCAAAAAAGTGAGGATGAGAGAATGGTGATGAATTTTTGTTTTAAATTATATTAGAGTTTTTAAGTCTTTTTAGCCATATTAATTGGATTTTTAGATTGTATTGTTATGTTGTTCTGATATGTTGTGAGCCGCACTGAGTCCTCGGAGGGGACGGCATACAAATCCAGTTAATAATAATAATAAAAATAAAAATAATAAAATAATAATAATAATAATAATAATAATAATAATAATAATAATAATCAAGCAAAACTATTATGGGACTTCCGACTTCCGATTGACCGAATTCTGAAGCATAACACACCAGACATCCTGATTATGGAGAAAAAGAAATTATGGATCATTGACATTGCAATCCCAGGAGACAGCAGAATTGAGGAGAAGGAGCTAGAGAAATTAGTGAAATACGAAGATCTAAAAATCGAGCTGCAATGACTCTGGCATAAGCCAGTGAAAGTGGTCCCAGTGGTACCTGGCACGCTGGGCGCAGTACCAAAGGATCTCAGTGGACATTTGAAAACCATCGGAATTGACAAAATCTCCATCTGTCAATTGCAAAAGGCCGCTTTACTGGGGTTGGCAAACATAATTCGCCGCTACATCACACAGTCCTAGGTGCTTGGGAAGCACCCAACTGGTGATGAAATACGAAATCCTGCATAGTGATCTCGTTTGCTGTGTTGTACTGACATAATAATAATAATAATAATAATAATAATAATCATCATCATCATCATCATCATCCATATGTATTCTAGGTGGCTGCTCCTCATGAGGAGGCCACAGGACAACAGCCACTGACCGATTTGAGTGCCAGGAGACAAAGGGATCAAGCCATCACAACTACAGCAGAGCTTTGTAAAAGGATATCAGGTTAGCTAATCTCTCTTTCTAATCACTTTGGGAAATTGCCTATTTAATTATCTCAAAGCTATCATAGGTTTTCAGAATGACAAGTTTGAAAAACTACCTGATGAAATTACCTTCTTTCTTGAATCAAAATAAATTAACCACAAGTTTAAGAATTTAAAGAATTGGAAATGAATGGCAAAAAACTGAACAAGACTTTGATTCAAGAAAGTTATAAATGAATTAAGAGTACAGTCAAATCTGGAATATTGGTCATTTTACCAGTTGGGATATTTTGGAAATAAATAAATAGCTTTTCATGGGAACCAAATTGATTTATCTATATTAAGTCATAACAAAGATTTGAGATTTTATGTTTTCAGAAATTGACACTAGAGGGCATAGTTCCCTCTAAGCTGAGCAGTGAGCAATCGCTCACTTAAAAATCATCATCAACTCAGAGTTTTCCAAACCTGCCCAGAAGCCGAGAGGGAAATTTTATTATTATTTCTGTGCCGCCCAGTCCCGAAGGGACTGCCGCTCAGACACTATACTTTTCCGCTCACCCCCAAAAAAATTTAGAGAGAACACTGCTAGAGGGGAGTAAACACTCCAGGCAGGAAAGAAAAAGAGGTGGGGGGGAGTTGTATTTGGATTTTGGTCACATGGGTTTTCAAAATCTCACAAATATTCTAGGAGATTTTAAAAGAATGGGGTCAGAAATTGTAGCTATAATATCAGAAACATCGGCAATATTGTTTTCTTCTATGGGTAGACCATGCCCAAATCATGTTAATGAAGGAAAGATAAACATAAAACAAACTTTGCTTGATTCAAAAATATTAGAACATCGGGTAAGTGTAAATTCCGAGACAGAGAAAAAAGCTAAAGTGGAAACACAAATGACAAGTGGAATAATCTGGATGAGGATTTTCCATTCCATATACAAAAGGTGGTGGCTAAAGCTTTGAAAACTTTTTTTATTTACATTTTTTACTCTCTCTTTCTACTCTCTCTCTGAGTTTAACTTGTATTTGCTTTTATTATTGTATTAAATTGTGTGTATGTGTGTGGGGGTACAGCTGAATTTCTGTTTTCATTATGTGCATTCTTTCCATATTCTCAAAGCTTCTCTTCTGTAAACTTTTGAACATAACATGGGCTATGTTCACACAATGCAGTATGTTCCATCTGATCAGTGAATTAACCTACTGGCTGGATTCACATATTACATTGAACAGTAACATAACATGTCTGTTTTTGCTAAACCATAAAAACAGGAAAACACTAAGCTTACTATGTCATGGAAATGCAGCTCATTTGAATAGGATATACAGTGGAACCCCGACATAAGAGCTGCTCTACTTAAGAGCAACTCGAGATAAGAGCTGGGAGGGGAGAGATATTTTTGTTCTACTTACAAGCCCAAATTCGAGATACAAGCGCCAAGGAGCTGTCTCCTGAAGCCGAACGCTAACTTCCGCGTTCGGCTTCAGGAGACAGCTGCGAAGCGGCGCGCGTGTTTTAAAAGGTTGCAGCCGGCCTGGGGGGCTCGGGGGGGTGCTTGCAGCTTTCTTTCTTGCTCTTTTTCTTTCTCTCTTTTACCTTCCCTTCTATTTCTTCTTTTCTTTCTCCTTCCCACCTTCTTCCCTCCCTCCCTCCCTTCACTCATTCCTCTCTTACTCTCCCCTTTCATAAGTTTCCTTGCTTCCTTCCTCTGTTCCTGTCCCTTCCCCCTTTCTTTCTTTCTTTCTTTCTTTCTTTCTTTCTTTCTTGCACTTTTTCTTTCTCTCTTTTACCTTCCCTTCCTCTATTTCTTCTTTTCTTTCTCCTTCCCACCTTCTTCCCTCCCTCCCTTCACTCATTCCTCTCTTACTCTCCCCTTTCATAAGTTTCCTTGCTTCCTTCCTCTGTTCCTGTCCCTTCCCCCTTTCTTTCTTTCTTTCTTGCTCTTTTTCTTTCTCTCTTTTACCTTCCATTCCTCTATTTCTTCTTTTCTTTCTCCTTCCCACCTTCTTCCCTCCCTCCCTCCCTTCACTCATTCCTCTCTTACTCTCCCCTTTCATAAGTTTCCTTGCTTCCTTCCTCTGTTCCTGTCCCTTCCCCCTTTCTTTCTTTCTTTCTTTCTTTCTTTCTTTCTTTCTTTCTTGCTTGCTTGCTTTCTTGCTTGCTTTCTTGCTCTTTTTCTTTCTCTCTTTTACCTTCCCTTCCTCTATTTCTTCTTTTCTTTCTCCTTCCCACCTTCTTCCCTCCCTCCCTCCCTTCACTCATTCCTCTCTTACTCTCCCCTTTCATAAGTTTCCTTGCTTCCTTCCTCTGTTCCTGTCCCTTCCCTCTTTCCTTCCTTCCTTCCCACCCTCCGTCCATTCATTCACCCATTCCTCTCTTGATCGCTTAAAGCCGGTCCCTGGTGCAAAAAGGGTTGGGGACCTCTGTCCTACAGGATTGGGTGGCAGAGAAGTTGAACATATGTAAATTTAAAAGTTTAAGAAAGTTTACAAGTTAAGTGAAAGAAACTTCATTATTCATTTATATGTACATGTACATTTCTTCATTAAAAACATGTCTTTCTGCATAATTTAGACTAACTTTGTGAGTTTTTTGAGGGCTGGAACCAATTAAAATTATTTACATTAATTCCTATGGGGAAAAGTCGTTCGAGATAAGAGCTGCTCGACTTAAGAGCCCAGGTCCGGAACGAATTAAACTCGTATCTCGAGGTACCACTGTACTGTAATTCAGTGTACTGGATGAGCCAAGAAAATGGTTAATAATTAAACACATGAAGATTGGTAGATATATAACCAACTTGATTAAGAGTTTTAGGTTTCATTAATGGTATTTTAAAAGTTGATATTAGTATTTTTTAACATGGAAGTCTAGGACTCTTTTCTAACTTCAGAAAAAAATATTTTTCCTTCTCCTTAGCCAAGGCTATTTCTTTTGATATTATGAGAACTTCTCAACACTAAATGGTAGAAAATGTTCTGAAAACCCTTGAACACATTTGTAAGTTTTAGGAAAGATACAAACCCAGCAAAGCCAGCTGAGAAAGAGTAATATAACACATAAATTTGGCACCTGTGGGATGTCATCAAGGAACCCATTTGCAAAGGTCTCTCAAACTGTGGCATCAATTTCTCATCAGTTCCAAGTCAAATTCAAAACTGCCTGAGTTTTGAAGCATTATACATTATAATATATACCATATTTAATATACTCCTCAAAAAAAATAAAGGGAACACTCAAATAACACATGGTAGATCTGAATGAATGAAATATTCTCATTGAATACTTTGTTCTGTACAAAGTTGAATGTGTACAACAGCATGCGAAATTGATTGTCAATCAGTGTTGCTTTCTAAGTGGACAGTTTGATTTCACAGAAGTTTGATTTACTTGGAGTTATATTGTGTTGTTTGTGTTCCCTTTATTTTTTTGAGCAGTGCATATTAATATGTAATACTTTTAATATTTTTAATATTTTAATATATTTAATATCTGTCTGTCTGTCTGTCTGTCTGTCTGTCTGTCTGTCTGTCTGTCTGTCTCTATCTATCTGTCTATCTATATCTATCTATCTATCTATCTATCTATCTATCTATCTATCTATCTATCTATCTATCTATCTATCTATCTATCTGGATTTATATGCTCCCCTCCCCTCCGAGGACTTGGGGTGGCTTACAACACAATATAGTACACTGCTCAAAAAAATAAAGGGAACACTTAAAAAGCAGAACATAACTTCAAGTAAATCAAATTTCTGTGAAATCAAACTGTCTACTTAGGAAGCAACACTGATTGACAATCAATTTCACATGTTGTTGTCCAAATGGAATAGTTGTGCAAAGGAAATATTCAATGAGAATATTTAATTTGTTCAGATCTAGGATGTGTTATTTGAGTGTTCCGTTTATTTTTTTGAGCAGTATGTTAAAGCATAGCTTTAGCCTTATACTATCTACCATGGAACTCACCCCATTCCAAAGAGATCTGTAAGAGGGTGTGCATAAGCGCACCAGGGAGTCTACCATCTCTATCCTACTGTCCCCATTTATTCGTACTCATTTCCTGGGTTCATGTCCATGTTTATACCTATACAGTACCTGTTATCTCATATATGTTTGACTGACTGACTGACTGACTGACTGACTGAATAAATATTACAATATACTTTACAATATCACAATATTGAATCTGTATTACTTTACAATAATATAGAACTAATTTATTTCTGTGCTCCTCCCAATCTAACCTACAGCCCTGAGATTTCCCGATGGCCTCCCATTCATGCATTGGTGGCATTATTTAGCCTTTGGACAGACCTGGCAAGGAAATGCAGATGCAACTACGTTCGCACGTTAGCTAATAACCCAAAGGTGCTTTTTTTCAGGAGGCAACTGGACTTTCTTGGGTTTTTTTCTTCGAAGACGTTTCACTTCTCATCCAAGAAGCTTCATCAACTCTGACTGGATGGTGGGAAATAGAAGGATTTATATTCCTTGCTGGTCACTTGCATCATTTTAGAGCAGGAGTAGGCAAAGCTGGCTCTTCTATGACATTTGGATTTCAACTCCCAGGACCCCTGAACTAGCATGATTGGCTCAGGAATTCTGGGAGTTGAAGTCCACAAGTCATAGAAGAGCCAACTTTGCCCACCCATGTTTTAGAGCAGTGGTCCCCAACGTTTTTTCCACCAGGGACCAGTTTCAGCAAGACAATTTTTCTATGGCCCGGTGGGGGCGGAAAGGGGTGTGGTTGGGGGCTGGATTAAGCATGGGGGTGCTGGTCCTTCCCGCCCCTCTTTCCCGCCATCGCCCTGTGGCCGGCAGAACCTGCCTCCCAAGCCCTCTTGCCCAGCGGGGGCTAAGCGCTGGAGACAGGGGGTCAGGTTGGCCCTCCTGCCTCCCCCCAGCCAAAAACGCAAAAGCGCCCCGCGGCAGAAGCCAAAAGAGGCTTGAGCCTCTCGGTCCTTCCCGCCCCTCTGTCCCGTCCATCGTCCTGTGGCCGGCAGAACCTGCCTCCCGAGGCCTCTTGCCCAAAGGGAGGCGAAGCGCTGGAGGGAGGGGGTGGCGGCATGAGGGCCGGCAGCTGCTGACTCCACGGACCGGTGCAACATGCCCCACGGCCCGGTACTGGTCCGCGGCCCGGTGGTTGGGGACCCCTGTTTTAGAGGGTGTTTTGATGTTTATCTGTGTCGTCAGGGTCTCCTGATTCCTGTAGTCTGCATTTTGGGGGGAAATCCATTCATACTTCCACACCATTCGAAGGATGTTTATCCCAAATTGTGTAGCTAAAAGTCTATGGAGATTCTCAGTCATCCAGGTCACTGTTATCCCAAAGGTGCTTTTTCAAGAGGCAATTGGACTTTCTTGTTTTTTTCTTTTGAAGACATTTCGCTTCTTGGATTTAGGGTTTTATAGGGAGTTATTTTAGTTAGGATTTACAATGGGGTTTTTAATAATTACTGTTAATATTTGACTTCTTTTTATTGTTGTACTATTGTATTGTTTTTTTATTGTTGTAAGCCACCCTGAACCCTAAGGGATTGGGCAGCACAGAAGTCTAAATCAAATTAAATTAAATTAAATTTCTCATCCAAAAAGCTTCTTCAGCTCTGAATTGGATGGTGGGGAATGGAAGAATTTGATGGCCATGGGATAACCATGACCTGGATGACTGAAGGTCTCCATAGACTTTTAGCTATGCAATTTGGGATGAGCACCCTTCGAATAGGAACGGATTTCCAGAAAAATTGCAGGCCACAAGGAACCATTAGCACTAAACCTCCAAGTGTTTCAACGACCCCCTAAAAAGGATGCAAATGACCAGCTGTCTTGTAAGGAATACAAATCTTTCCATTCCCCACTATCCTGTCAGAGCTGAAGAAACTTCTTGGATGAGAAGCAAAATGTCTTCAGAGGAAAAAAACAAGAAAGTCCAGTTGCCTCCTGGATAAAAGCACCCTTGAGACAACCATAACCTGGATGACCAAGAATCTCTAAAGCAGGAGTCTCCAACCTTAGCCACTTTAAGACTTGTGGACTTCAACTCCTGCTCTAAAGATTCAGTCAGCCCACCCGCCCTTTTCGTTCCCATGCCCCGCCCCTATTTTAAGCCCCGCCCCCACCTGTCCGTTCGCGAAGATGGCCCTCAGAGCGGCCCTGGGGGCCAGGAAGTCCCGGCTCCGTAAATTTCGGGCGCTGTTCTCTTTGAACCAAACGGAGGCACGAACTCCATCTTCGCCTTTCCCGCTCAGGACGGCATTGAAAGCCGCCAGCGTCTGTGACACGCGCAGCCGGCTGTCGGCGGTCTCCATAGCGACAGAGGGTTGTCTGGGGGGGACGGGAGGGAAACACTCTATACGACGCTCTTCGCGAAGACAGAAAGCGACGGGGGTTTTCTTGCACGAGCGCTTGACGGAAGTGACGTTGGGAGAGAAAAGTCCCCGGGTGTGTGTGTAAAAAGCTGTATAGAACGGCGTGTTTTGCTGCTTCTCGCTGGAGTACTACTTCGAAGTTACTTCGTTTATAGTTGTTAAATAGACTAACAAGACGCACTTTCGTAGTGGTTTTCTTTCTCCTTGGAAGATTTAGACCAGTGTTTCTCAATCTTGGCTGCTTTAAGATATGTAGACTTCAACTCCCAGAATTCCTTAATTAGCATGGCTGGCTGGTGATTTCTGGGAATTGAAGTCCTCACATTTAAAACATAAAAACCACGAGGCAACTTGAAAGCTATCAAAATGAGCAGTAAAACATTGTCAGACAAAAAGAAATACAATGTGGATAATGAATTTTTTGTTTGTATATTTCATATTTCTATTTAATATTCAATATATGCACTTGATTTCTATATTTGGGATTTTATGAATTACCAAAGGCCTCTGTACATTTGTAATGTTTTCTATAGTTATTTGATATTTTTTGCCATTGGTATCCTAGTTTTTTTGCCATTCCTAGATGGTAGGTATATAATGAGCCGGGGTGAAGCTGACTGTAGATCTGAAGGTCAGCAGTTCATATCTCATCACCAGCTCAAGGTTGACTCAGACTTCCATCCTTCCAAGGTGGGTAAAATGAAGACCCGGATTGTGGGGGCAATATGCTGGCTCTGTTAAAAAGGGCTATTGCTAGCATGTTGTAAGCCGCCCTGAGCCTAAGGAGAAGGGCGGCATAAAAATTGAATAAATAAATAAATAAAATAATGCTTTTAACTGTCTTTTTGTGCTATACAGTATAATCCTGACAAATGGCGAAGAACAAAAAGCAACATATAAAATTGTACACCTGTGATGCTATTGGCCTAGTTAATAATGTCAATGAATCCATCATGTAATTTTGCTTTAGTATCTTTTACTGGAAATAAAATGAGACATATTTCTGAGTGTGATATAGGACAGCTCCTAGCTGGCCTTGAATAATTTTGAAAAAAGCTAAACTTGGTCAGATAGTATCTGGATCATTAGGAGTCTGGCACTATAGTATTATCGCTAGTTTAGAAAATCAAAAGTATTTGATTCAGAAGATAATGACAAACCACTTCTACTTTATTATTGAGAAAACATTGTTTTATTGATGTACGGTAATTATTACAAGCTGAGTTCAATTTATAGGAAACTTAGGCTTTAGCAAAATTTGGGCAGCAAAACAGGGCAAAGCAGAATATTTGAAGGTGAATGCCACATGAAGATAGAGCCATTTTTTGGATTATAAGCATCTACATCTCTTTCTACATTTTTCCCCAGAAGAAAAAGAAGATCCATAATACTTTTTTTTTCTTAGTTACAGCTTGTCAGCCACACAGAGGGAAGAAAGCTTGTACTTGCTGAGCTTCCTTGGTCTCAACAGCAATCTTAATTTTGTTTTGTCTCTTGCATGGCCTTGGCTACTTCCTTTTTAAAACCTTATGTACAAAACACATTTTTAATATAAAGTTGGAAATTTATGCTGTTTTTTTAGGATACCTTTTTGATTAAAACAATCCTCTAAAAACATTCATCAACCATTGAGGCCAAACTAAGAAGTTCTGGATACAAGGGATTTACCGTAACTCTCTTCTCTCGTGTTCTACTTTTCTTCAGTGGCCTCAATTCCAAAACCATAGTTTTAAATCCAGATATCAAATAAAACCTTAAACTATTCTTTCTTGCACACCTTTCAAAATACACTCGGAAAAGGAGGTGGTTCTTGAAAGTCAGAATTACTTCTCTCTCTCACACAAGGTTGAGAGAATAGGGTGCTCATCTTATTTTCTCCACGTGATCAGCTCTTGCCAATTGAAAGGATAGTCTGTATGTATTGCTAGATATTTCAAACACCAAATTTACTGAATGTGTAATGGGTTTTTGCCACCATATTTGAGCTTTGCTTGGCATTCAGCTCTTCAGAGGCGGATAAAATTAGAATTATTAAATGAAACCAATACATTTATGGTCGATGAATGCATTTGGCCATTGAATAATATCCCAGGAATGCATACCTAAAAGTAGGTAGGCCTAAAACAGAACCAACATTTTATTAAATATGATTGCTTCTTACCTATTTAATCAGTTTTCTCTTTTTGGTTCCTTTCAGCCAGTATTGACTCCTGGCAATTGTCTGAACAAGTCCCTGCAGGTTTTTTTTAGATTTTAGAAATAGTCATCCCCAAAGTTTTTGGCCCAGTTTGCACTGTCTGTAGGTTTAGCATTACAAGTTCTTCCTTTTTGTATTTTTAACCTTTAGGAATGCAGATAAATTTAAAGTTTACAAGTTGACACCAGAAGGGAGCATGTGTGTATATGTGCAGTGTTGAGGAATACAAGTCAATGAGGATGATTTTCCACTGTGGAAAAGTATGTGAGCTACTTTCCCTCCATAAGTAGCAGAAGCAAAAATATTATTACAAATCAGGAAGCAGAGTTCTGATTCATTTGAGAACAGAGAGATTACGAATTTCAGAGGTTTATTTTGAGCAGCAATACATTTAGCGGCAAGTTCACAGATACCGTAACTCCATTCTAGTTTTCCATTTCTCATTTCACTATTTTTCTTTCGGTTGTCAGAAAAGGGGAAGAAATTCCCCTACACCATCCACAGTCAAGAAATGATCTGAGATTTCCTGTTTACCCCAGACCAACTACTGACTGTCAGCAGTGGTGGAAGATGTTGTGTGTTCAGTCCTTCTCTGCATGCTCACAATTTGCATCCTTTTGTTGGGGCGTGTATGACGTGGGGGCAGTTGCAGTAATGAAAACTATCGTGTCTCTAGTACAGTACTAGGGTTGACAACCTTAAACACTCAAAGAGCAACAAAGGTCCTAAACTGAAGCCCCTCATTCAATTCTGGAGACAACCGGAACTACGATTCCCCCATCATAGTTTCCCCTCTTAGTGCAACTTCCTTTTTCCTCTGTTGACCGGAAGTCCTGTTCCCCCACCATAGAGTCTCCTCCTAGCATGGCATCCTTTTTCCTCTACCTGTCCAAACTACCAATGTGGTGCCCCCAGCAACAGGGAGCCGCAGCAGAGGGATGAAAGAGCCACATGCGTCTCCAAAGTTCTAGTACAGAGGGTAGGCAAAGTTGGCTCTTCTATGACATGTGGACTTCAACTCCCAGAATTCCCGAGCTAGCATGATTGGCTAAGGAATTCTGGGAGTTGAAGTCCACAAGTCATAGAAGAGCCAACTTTGCCTACACCTGGACTGATATAATGCCACCATCTGAGGCCTAGTACAGGTTAGTTTGCATAGTTCTCACCTTTTAAAAATGCCAAGTTTTTTCTTACATTTTTAAAATGGATAATTGTGCATCTTAAGATGCAATTAACAAAAAAACTTTATTGTATTGCATTATTATTCAATTACTGACGGTTGCTGTTCAGATCCTATTGCTGCTACAATCCTATATCTGATTTGTAAACTTAGTACAATGTCCGTTGGTGAATATAAATGCACAAAGGAAATTAGCTCATCTCCGTCCAGAAAAAGTAAAAATTAGTGCCATCTTGAGTTCCTTTTGCTTCAACTGGATAGGTAACTAGGTACAGAATGGCCCTTTCCCATATATATAGTGGTTGGAGTGCAGTACTGCAGGCTACTTCTGCTGCCCGCCAGCTGCCTGCGATTTAAGTTTAAATCTCACCAGGCTCAAGGCTGTCCCAGTCTTCCTTCCAAGGTGGGTAAAATGAGGACTCAAATTGTTAGGGGCAATAGGCTGATTCTGTAAACCATTTAGAGGGCTGTGAAGTGATATGTCTTTAGTGCTATTGCTATTAACTCATACAATCTGAACCATTGGATAAACAAACACCACCAATGGAAGATGGCAGCAGACTGACAAGTCAAGACTCTTTCAACATAATGTTGCTTCTCTCATCTGCCTAATCACTTCCATTGCCTCCTTAGCTATGTTTACCATTTGCACAATGGAAGGGCTGACCACCAAGACTATAACACTCTATGCAAAAATGCAATTGGTTCATAGCCAAATTCATAGCCCCAAATTGGTTCTAAATCAGGGTTTAAGATTGGAGGTACTGATATATAAAAAGCTATTATACAAATGTGGCAGTCAATAATAAGCACGCATATTATTTTATCCACAAAACTCAGTCTGCCAATTTTTCCAGTTAAAAGACAAAGCTGGATAATGGCCTCAAACTGGAATCCTGCCTGGGAAACTATGAAAGCAAATAATTTTGGGGTAAAAGATAGCAACACATGATTACTTACCACTTGTCTGGTATAGTCAAATTACGAAACTGATGGCCGTTGACACTCAATGCATCTTGAAGATAGCAGGGCAGAAATTTCTGTTTATAATTTCTCTTTGTGATTTCAGAAAAATGGACGATCTGGACCATTTTTTAAATTTACAGGTGTCCACCTGCCATTTAAAAAAAATGTGATTCCCCACTCCCATATGCAAACCTAAAAAATCAATGCTTATCCTTCAAGACAAATATTTTATTAGCAAACAATAATGTTACAAGATAATTCCCATTTTGGTCTGTATATAAACCAGCCAGAATAAGTTGGAAAACTTGGATATATTTGATCAAATATTTAACCACTTTATTCCCCCACCCACTTAAATCATTTATAATACTTTTGCTTTTAAATCAATGAAATATTGGGTAATATTTTCTGGTGAAAGGAGCTAAAAATTTGCCTTGGCCATATCCAAAGTGGTAAAACTCTTAAGGTTTTTGCTGTTCTTTTCCTTATTGTGTAACATTATGCAATTTAAAGCTCTTCTAAAATAGTGATTTATGGCACTTTATAGCATCATTTTATACTATGGTAATGTATATCAGTTATAAAAAAGCATTATAGTATTATCGTCAATTGCTAAGCAAGTCATATTGCCAGACCTGATTTTACGACCATGTTTTATGGCAGTCATTACACAAACCATGTGGTTGTTAAGTAAATCGTGTGATCATTAAGCAAATCCAGCTTCTCCCTTTGATCTAACTTATTGGAAGTTGGTTGGGAAGGTCACCAATTATAACATGACCACTGGATGCCGCATCTGTCATAAAAGCACTGGGGTTGCCAAACATCCAAATTGCAATTGTGACCACAGGGGTGATGTGATAGTTGTAACTTTGAGGATAAGTTATTTTTTTCAAAACTATTTTAGCTGCAAATGATTGTTCAGTGAACGGACATAAATTAAGGATTACCTGTAATCTTGTTATTTTTACTTTTAATTATTTTTAATTAATTAAAATTAATTTAATTTTAATTAAGTAATTTTAAATTACCTGTAAGATGCTAAAAATCACTAATATAGAAATAACTACATAGGGAAAATTGTTATAATAAGTCTGTTCACACATTAGGCTAAAATGCAATTTATTGGTGTTTGGTTCAGGTTATACAAACAAGCAACTGGATCAACTAACTGAGCCTCGTCTCAACACAACCTCTTTTCTCCCAGTTATTCTACTGCAAACGAGAGACCAGACACAAATAGCATCACACAACTGCAGATGCTTCCAGTCCCTTTCACGGGCTCATCTGGGATGTTGGAAAAAGCTCAGGACAGACACGACAGCCCCGTGGCTGTTTCCACTCGCTCAGCGGGAGTGATCGTGTCATTCCTTGGCAATTTCTCCTCCCGAAATCTTCCTCCAGACCTGAGCAGCTAGGTAGCTGATCCACGATGGCGGTGTTCCCACTTGCATGGATCCCTCTTCCTGCTTTTTGCCTTGTCTATCTATTCCTAAGAAGAGAAGCAACACTAGTGAAACATGTCAAATGAAGACGCAGATACTGGGGGAAAAAACCATCCCGGATCTGTTGCAATGATGCATCAACAAGTCCAACAAACCATCCATTCAAAAGAAAAAAAAGTGGGCTTAGTGTCCTCTAGATCGGGCCTCAGTTTACAGCCAGTACGACAGCATTCAATCCATTTGGAGAACACCAAACTCAACAAGGATAATCTGAAGCACATTCCTTGTCGTTAATCTGATTTCATGACAACACGGTCTAAGTTTGAATTAAAAAAACAACCACCCTCCTGCCAATTGCCATTGGACTAGAGTTTGCCCAAGGGGCCTTTCAGTCTATATCTAAAGACTATTTATTTATTTATTGGATTTGTATGCCGCCCCTCTCCGTAGACTCTCCGTAGACTAGCCAGATGAATACCTGGTAGGCAGATTATTTTTTCCCTATTTTTCTCCCCCAAACCAAGGTGTGTGGTACACTCTGGTGCGTATTATACCCTGAAAAATACGGTAGGATGCAAGCTAGAGAGAGGAAATACAGGTAAAGAGACATGTAGGCCTGGGCTCGGTGATGGGCTCCTACGGGAACGGTCAGGAACGCAGTTCCGGTAGCAAAATTTGGGGCTCCACCCCGAGCACCCAATTTGCACTGAAAGATGTTGAAACAAAATGCATAAGCCACAGCCACAGTGTGGTAGTAAAAATTTTGGTAGCCCATCACTGCCTGGACTTATGATGGTGATTGAACCAAGAATTACAATCATAACTCATGTTGGTAGTTGAGTAACCATGTGACTAAACCTGATTCTTACGATCACTTTCGAGACAGTTGTTAAGCAAAACTGGGAAACATTAAACGAATCCATTGCATTCAATGGACTTTCTTTTTTCTTTTGCTGGAAAGCAGAAATAAACACTAGTTCTTACAAAAGGTTGTAAATCATGATCATATGAGAAGGTGCTACAAACAGCTCTAAATTTTGCTCAGTTACCAAGCACCCAAAATATGATCATACGACTGGGAGTTGGAATTTTGAAACTGGGCTGTAAATAGCCCTGCGGACTGCCACAGTAACTTTCAATGATCCCCAAGTGACGAGCCCTAAGTTGAGGACTACCTTGTTACAGAAATCTCTTCTGTTAACATAGGGGTATTGGGTGTAACAGCTTTTCTTCCTTTATAACAATGCAGGAAACAGTAGCACTTTTAAGGATATAACCCCCTTTATTGAAAAATTAAAATAATGCCGGCAGGGCTCAGATTTGGACAAGAGGCTGTCAAGGTTCCAACAGATGGCCTAATTAACTCATGAGTTAATTAGGGGGATGGCAGAAGAGGATATTAGTCTCTTTTGGCATCTGGCTTCATTTCTGATCATGAAGGAAAATAAATGTATCCCTATACTTTTTTTGGGGGGTAAAGTAACGCACACTGGCGAGGACACTTTTGTACAACAAATTGTCCCAATCGATAGCATCTTCCCATTGCCTAGCTTTGCCTCTCCATTCCTCAAAGGGTGGTGTGTTGTATTTTGTTAGTGAGAGTCTCATGTTCTCTTTTTATAGGATTTTTATGGCTTTCAAAAAAGAGTCCCAGGAGAAGGGCAGCATAGAAATCTGATTACATAAAGATTAAATTTAATGTGTCTTTAATAATGGTAATGGTATGGGGTATTTATTGACTGATTAGCTTTGTTGCACACTACTCAGAGTCACTTATTTGGTGTGAAGGGAAGCTACAGAAATCGGACAGATAAATAAAACAAAGTCACGTTGAAGGAACTCCTTTGACCTCACCATGAGCATAGGGCATGTTCTGAGGTATCCAAATCCAGACTCCTGATGCAGCAAAACCCACTTTTTAGATTATTCTTGAGATTACCTAGAAATCATTAACCAATAACCCCCAATCCCTTGATTATGCGATCACATTCGCACTGTTTTCCTGGCAGCAATGGGGAAGTGGTTTACCAGCACCTTCTTCGTGGAATTTTTCTCCCACTTCAGAGTCTAGTTTTGTCTTTAGAGTAACCAGATCTGATCTGGCTCAGTTTCTAAGGCCAAAGAAAAGATAAATAAAATAAATACTATCCTCTCAGGCACTCGGCCCATTCGGCCAGGCCACTTCTTAAAGTCATTATTCTGCTTTTTCTGAACTTGGGAAAACTCATGTCCGCTTCAGTACATCCTGCCCATTTGCCTTACCACTCTGCAAAGGGAAGCTGTGGCCTACTGCAACATCTGTAGGCCCAACTTTACTGACTTCTGTGCAGGAAATAGCTTTTTATCACCGCTGCACAGAAAGATATGAGGAAACCTGAAGGAGTTCCTCCTCCGCAAGCACACACACAATGCTATAACTCAAAAGTTATCAACGGTACCACATTCAGCCTGTTCCCTTTCACCTCCTGTTAGAGCTCCCATCTTCAACAGAAAGGATGTTCTTTCACTAATACCCCGTTGAAAGTAGAGGTAGTCCTCATTTAATGGCCCTACCTAACTGGGACCGGGATTGTTGTTGCTAAACAAAGCAGTTTTTAGACTAAGTGTCATGTGACCCACAATACTTAGCAACCACAGAATGTAGTGTGCTCTGTGGGAGTCCACAACGCCCTGTGCAGCAGAATAACCACCTCCAATGAACGAGGCTTTGGCTTTTAAATAAGTTCTCCATCCTGGGGAACTGCCACAGTGGGGCTAATTGTCCACTATTTGATTAAATGTCAAATATAGAAACATAGAAGTCTGACGGCAGAAAAAGACCTCATGGTCCATCTAGTCTGCCCTTATACTATTATTTGTATTTTATCTTAGGATGGATATAAGTTTATCCCAGGCATGTTTAAATTCAGTTACTGTGGATTTACCAACCACGTCTACTGGAAGTTTGTTCCAAGGATCTACTACTCTTTCAGTAAAATAATATTTTCTCATGTTGCTTTTGATCTTTCCCCCAACTAACTTCAGATTGTATCAAATATCAAATATTAATATTCAAATAACATCTTAACATCATAATATCAAATATTCAAATATCATCTTCTCTCCAAATAGATATGAATTGCAGTCCTAACACATGTAGGTAAGACCACCCTCAATAGCAACAGCTTTGAAATTAATTCCTTAAATCAGTGGTTCTCAACCTTTCTAATGCCACGACCCCTTAATATAGTTCCTCATATTGTGGTGACCCCCAACCATAAGTCTAGCACCAATTCTCCCAACAGAGTTTTAAGCTGATTGGCAGGAAGGTCAGAGGGATACCCCCACTGTTAACGCCTGATTGGTCAGATGGTAAAAATATGTTTCAAGGCACCAGAATAGAAGCTTCAGTTCCTAACACGATGGGAAATTTGTCTTTTCCCATAGTCTTTGGCGACCCCTGTGAAACGGTTGTCCGACCCCAAAGGGATGCCGACCCCCAGGTTGAGAACCATTGCCTAAACTTGACTACACATCCCATGAAGGAACAGCTGCAAAATTTATCTTTCAGATTATTCCCGAGATTGAATCAACCAAGAGGAAAAGGTATTATTATTATTATTATTATTATTATTATTATTATTATTATTATTATTATTATTATATTTCTATGCCGCCCTTCTCCTGAGGCTCATTATTATTATTATTATTATTATTATTATTATTATTAGTGGTAGTAGTAGTAGCGGTAATAGTAGTAGTAGTTTCATGCTTCTATCCAACATTTACTTCCTCTTTGATATTTAGCTGGTTTAAGAACTGCCAGTCTCTTTAAATCAAGATCTAATTTATTACCCCTAAACAAATAATCCTATGGCATCCATTACTCTTGGTGGGTAGCCAGCTCAGACTTTTTTTGGTGTATGTTGAATTTATTATTGCCTATCATTTTAAAAAAATAACAAGTTTCTAGTTCCCATTGTTGAACAGATTTTTTTAAAAAAGTTGTTTCTTACAGTGGTACCCAAACTGTCCGCTACACCATAAGTTACAGAAGAGACTGAATGAAATCCTGGAGAAGTGGGCAAAAGAGCAAGGAACGGAATCCAAGGGCAGCTGAAAAACAGAGCAAAAACAGCTGCTTTTGGGATTCCGTTGCCCATTCTTAAGCCTTTGCAGAAGCTAGTAACTGATTGAAAGCAAAATAGGAGGTAAATTCTGGAGAGACAGGGCTGCCACCACAAGGGACACTAACTCGCATGACACAGTAAGGGTGGGAAGATCATTTCAGTGACAGTAGCACCGCACACTTAAACCCTGCAAGTAGACAAACCCCAACGAAGGTCAACGAATCCATCTCAAAGTCTCAGCAGCTGGGTTCCCAAGACTCTTATCTTGCTTTCCAAGGTTCAGACTTTTATCTTCACGCACCGAGTCATTAAGCGGCAAGATTCATTACCACAAGATGCAACATGGATGGCCACATAGAAGTAGGACAAATTAAGGACAGACACATTTCATAAAGTCCGTTAATCTGGAGGGCTCAGTGTTACTTTCTGATTGGGAGCAGCTTGCCTCTAATTTCCACTTGCTGAGAGCCATATCAGGAGAGGTCTGTCCCTCCACCTCCTGCGTGGGAGCCTGAGGCTGGTCGTTGGCCTCTGTAGGAAACAAAATGCTGGATTAAGATTAAGAATTTGGTTGAATTTTAATAAGGGAGCCACAACTACATGACTGAAGCTTTGCACCCTTTTCATATTCATTGAGCCAGGGTGGTGCAGCAGGTAGAGTGCTGCACTGCAGGCCACTGAAGCTGACTGTAGATTAGATAGATAGATAGATAGATAGATAGATAGATAGATAGATAGATAGATAGATAGATAGATAGATAGATAGATAGATAGATAGATGTAGGTAGGTAGATGATAGATATAGATAGATAGATAGATAGATAGATAGATAGATAGATAGATAGATAGATGTAGGTAGATGATAGATAGATATAGATAGATAGATAGATAGATAGATAGATGTAGGTAGGTAGATGATAGATATAGATAGATAGATAGATAGATAGATAGATAGATAGATGTAGGTAGATGATAGATAGAGATAGATAGATAGATAGATATTTATTTTATTTATTTATTAATCAGATTTGTATGCCGCCCCTCTCCGTAGACTCGGGGCGGCTAACAACAACAATAATACAATGTAAACAAATCTAATATTTAAGTTAATTTTTAAAAAACCCAATTTAAGAAACCAATCATACATACTGACATACCATGCATAAATTTTATAAGCCTAGGGGGAAGGGAAAGTCTCAATTCCCCCATGCCTGACGACAGAGGTGGGGTTTAAGGAGCTTACGAAAGATGGATAGATGGATAGATAGATAGATAGATAGATAGATAGATAGATAGATAGATAGATAGATGATAGATAGATAGATAGATAGATAGATAGATAGATAGATAGATAGATTTATTTTGTCCAATACACAATAATACACAATGAAGGTTATAGCGGATATAGGAGAAAAGAAATACGAGATATAGGAAAGACTATAGGACAGGGGACGGAAGGCACTCTAGTGCGCTTATGTACACTTATGTACTGTAGGTCAAGCGGTTACAAATCTCATCACCGGCTCAAGGTTGACTCAGTCTTCCATCCTTCCGAGCTGGGTAAAATGAGGACCCAAATTGTGGAGGCAATAGGCTGACTCTGTTAAAAAGTGCTATTGCTAACATGTTGTAAGCCACCCTGAGTCTGAGAAGGGACGGTATAAAAATTGAATGAATGAATGAATGAATAAATAAATAAATATCAGCCACCAATGATGGGACTTGCTAGTTGATTTGGATTAAGTAAATTAGGAAAGGTAGGTGTGCTTGGTACCATCAAAAGGTGTTATCCCTAGAAATCCAGGAACCAGAAAATGGGTTGGGAAAATTAGACTTCTGCTGCAGCTGTTTCAAAATGCATTATCTCTGATTCAGAAAGTTATCAGGACAATAGCAAACAGGCTCTGGTAGATCTGAGCCAGTGGTGGGATTGAAATTTTTTACTACCAGTTCTGTGAGCATGGCGTGGCTTGGTGGGCACGGCTTGGCAGATGTGGAAGGGAAGGGATACTGCAAATTTCCCTTCCCACTCCACTCCAGGGGAAGGTTCCCGCAAAATCCCCATTTCCTCCCGATCAGCTGGGACTGATAGATAGAGATAGACAGAGAATAGATGGGGACTGGGCCAGTCAGAGGTGGTATTTATCAGTTCTCCAAACTACTCAAAATTTCTACTACCAGTTCTCCAGAACTGGTCAGAATCTGCTGAAACCCACCTGTGATCTGAGCCATCCATTGGTCAAATCTTCCAAAGCTATCTGAGCCAACTGATCATCACCACATCCTGTCGCAATGATTTGCACCAGCTCATTAAACAGTTCCGTACAACGTATTCCCTTTCAGGTATCGGTATAAAGCCCAAGCCATCTGTAGATTGAAAGCACCAGGTGTGCAGAATGGTTTGTGCCTGAAAGTGTACGAAGAACACTTTTCAGCCCACAAAACTTGTTTGGAAACGTTGCTAATGCAGTATTGAATGGCGGGATAAAAATGTTTGCAAATCAAAGATCTATTCCAACATCACTCACGCAAGACAATTGAGGCCTTTTCCATGGCCACAATCCATTCTTGCTGCAAAACCTTTTTTGGGGTGGATTATTTCTCCCCCCACAAATCCCCTTTTCACCTTATTGATGTTTCAAACTCACGTTGTTAAAAACGAATTGGAAATTTTATTATGTGAAAATGAACAGAATATTACTAAGATCTATAAAATGTTACTGAAGTTGAATTTGGGAAATGAGCATTTAAGAACATTGTATGTTTCAGTGGGCAAGGAATTTTGGATATAATGTGATGCTTGAACAATGGGAAAATATGCGGATCAAGAATTTAAAATTTACATTAAATTATAATCTGAAATAAAATTTCTGAAAGATGATGTATCATTGCTATTTAACACCAGATAAGTTGTCTTAAGATGTATAAAGGTATGTTAGATGAATGTTGGAAGTGTAAAAGTAAAGAAAGGACAATTTATCATCTATGGTGGACATGTGATAAAAGAAATTTGTGGGGGGGGCAGTATTTTAAAACAGAAAATTTCAAAAATGGAGATAAAGATGAAAGCAGAACTTTTCTTTTTGGGTCTAAGGGGAAAAGACCTGGAGGAAAAAAATGGAACTTCGTTATTATATATGTTGACAGCAGCAAGACTATTGTATGCACAAAAAATGGAAGGACACTTCAATTCCTAACCTGGACGAATGGTTGCAGAAGTTGATGGAGTTGGCTGAAATGGCAAAATAGACTATTTTGATTAAAGAAAAGAATGTAGGTACTTTTGTTTCCACATGGAGACGATTTCTTGTGGAACTTGTGGAAAAGAATGAAAATTTGATTTTGGGTTTTACTGATTAGATTGATAGATCTTCATAAGAAATGGCTTACTTATTTATTTATTTGATTTCCATGCCTAATTATTGATATTATTGTTCATATCTTGTTCATACCTAAACAGGGTGTTGGACTAGAAGACCTCCAAGGTCCCTTCCAACTGTTTTTTTATTATCTATTCTATATTATTATAAAAAAAAAAAAAACTGACTTGATGTTAATGCCTTATTTTACTGCAACTGAGAGTTGGAAGTCAATGTTTCTTTTTCCTTCTTTTCTTATCCTTCCTAACTTCTCTTCCCCATCATCTTCCTATTTACTTTTGCCTTTTGTATCTTATTTTATTTTATAACCCAATAATAATTGTTAAACAAAAAAAGAAAAGTTAAAAAAAAAATCAAACTTGGAAAGGGAGGGAAGAAGTCTTTTCTTGTACCCATGCTCTTCCTCCTGCCTGTTGCACCAAGTTCCCCAGAGCTATTATATTCTCTGGGGTGCAGCCAAGCGGATTTACCTGGGTCATATTTCAAATCTTTTATTGCTATTCAACTTCCTTGTAACCCTTTCTCTTGCACAGCAGATGTACCCTTTGTATTATTAGTAGCCGGGAAATAAGAGACCAAGAGAACCTACAGGGGGGAAAGGCTCTCGTGGGAACAATGAGAAGGGTTGACATGGAGGACCAGGGAGAAGGACCTCAATGAAGGAGAGAATATTGGCTTTGGGGGAATGGACCACTAACAGCAGCCAAATCAATGGCTGCAATAAATACACATATTTCACAAATTCCTGAAGCTCCAGTAACAAAAGAAGTCAAAGCCGACTTTCTGGGTTACACTTAAAGGCACAGCACCCTTGAAAGGGTCTAAGTACCACCAGGATTAGGGAAACTGTACATATTTCTGAATTACCAACTGCACCAGCCAGCAGGGGCAAAGTATTTCATTAATTTCTGGATGGGCCATAGTTTTCCACCTCTGCCTGGTTATTTCCACCCATCGCTGCAATCTGTAGATTCAATCCTTCACTCCAAATTATGATAAGGTGGTTCCATAGTGGTGTATGGTTTCCTGCCTAAGCAGGGGGTTGGGCTAGAAGACCTCCAAGGTCCCATCCAACTTTGTTTATTCTATTCTAATCTACTCTACTCACCTGAGAATGTGCTATAAAATAAACCCTGGACTGACTGTGACATGCTTCACACTATTTGATTGGCAACTGTAACAACAGCACAAGCAATGAGTGACATTCCTAACTGCTTTTGGTTACAGAATTCTCTGGCCTCCTGTCTCATTTCAGAGGTATGATGGTTTATGCAACGAAATCTTCTACTACTTTGGGACGCTTCCTTCTCAGTTGGCAGACAAAACCCCTGGAAGGACATAAGGACCTCTGCAGCCAGATATCAAAGGTCCTGGCAAACAAAGCCTTATTGATTGCCATGGGGGCATGTAGATACAAAAAGGTCTTCCCATCCCATCTACTCCTCTCCCCAAATCCACGAGCTTCTTTCCGAAAGTGTCTGTGGAGATTCTCAAATCATCCAGGTCATGGTTGTCCCAAAGGTGTTTATTTCAAGAGGCAACTGGACTTTCTGTTTTTTTCTTTGAAGATGTTTCACTTCTCATCCAAGAAGCTTCTCCAGCTCTGGGTGAATCTGGCACCTTTTTCAGAGCCGAAGCAGCTTCTGGGATGAGAAGTGAGACGTCTTCAAACAAAAACCCTGAAAGACAAGTTGCCTCTTGAAAAAGCACCTTCGAGACTTCTTACAGAAAAGAATTATTGAGGAAAGCATGTTCAGTTTCTCACATTTTACAGCAAGTCCTCGACCTATGACCAAGACTGTTGTTAAGCAAGACAATTATTTATTTATTGTATTTATATGCCGCTCACTCCAAGTGGCTAACAATCGGAATAAACACAACTACAATAAAAACAGTCAAAATCTAATAATAAAAATCAACAATAAAAATATAAAAAACATACATACTTGCAATCAGCCTAATTCCAGGCCTGCCGGAAAAATGGCTTTCCGGAAGACCGGTAGGATGGAGATAATACGGATCTCCGGAGGCAGTTGCTTCCAAAGGGTTGGAGCCGTCACAGAGAAGGCTCTTCCCCGAAGTCTCGCCAACCAACATTGTTTGGCGGACAGGACCTGGAGAAGGCCAACTCTGTGGGCCCTTAATGGCTGCAGCGAGGTATGAGGGAAGAGGCAGTCCTGTAAATAGTCTGGGCCTGAGCCATTTAGGGCTTTAAAGGTGATATTATGACATTTTATGATCTTTCTTGTCACAGTTGTTAAGTGAATCACTGCGATTGTTATGTTAGTAACATGGGTCTTAAGTGAATCTGGCTTCCACATTGACTTTGCTTCTCAGAAGTTTGCAAAAGGTGATCACATGACACTGCAACCTTCATAAATACATGCCAGTGGTCAAGTGTCCAAATTTTGATCACATGACCAGAGGGATCACTTTTTTTCAGTGCTGTTGTAGTCTTGAATGGTCACTAAAAGAATGTAAGTCAAGGACTACCTGCATTGGGGGGGCAGAGATACCCAGGTATAGTCATTCTTCATTTCTCAGCACTACTTCCAGTATTAAACTGCGCACAGCAGTATACCGTGGTACCTCTACCTAAGAACACCTCTACTGAAGAACTTTTCTAGATAAGAACCGGGTGTTCAAGATTTTTTGGGCTCTTTTTAAGAATCATTTTCTTCTTAAGAACCCAAGCACGGAAAAATTTCCCAGGAAATTTGAGAGTGGCATGAAGGCCCGGCCAGTTTCCTGCCATTCCCCCTTTAATCCCGCCATCTCGGGCTTTTCTGGGCTGCCAGAGGAGCCTTTCAGTGGCGCTTAAGGAGGCTTTGGCAGTCCCGAGTGAACAAAGCATTTTACTTTCTCTGGGTGTTTGGAGAGGGAATAAACCTCTGCCAGCACCCAGAGAAAAGAAACGCTCCCTTCGCTCTGGGCAACAACTGTCCTCCTCCTCTTCTTCCTCCTCCTCCTCCCACCCAAATTCCAAGCTTTTATTTCTTTCCTAATGGGTTTGCATGCATTATTTGCTTTTACATTGATTCCTATGGAAAAAAATGCTTCTATTTACAAACCTTTCTACCTAAGAACCTGGTCATGGAACCAATTAAGTTCTTAAGTAGAGGTACCACTGTATCTCAACTTTAGCAACCTTTAAACTGCATGTACAGTGATACCTCGTCTTACAAACGCCTCGTCATACAAACTTTTCGAGATACAAACCCGGGGTTTAAGATTTTTTTGCCTCTTCTTACAAACTATTTCCACCTTACAAACCCACCGCCGCCGCTAGGATGCCCCGCCTCTGGATTTCTGTTGCCAGCGAAGCGCTCGTTTTTGCGATGCTGGGATTCCCCTGCAGCATCGCAAAAACACAGAAGTCTGGAGGTGGGATTTCCCATGGAGGGGAGCCTCAGGGGAATCCCAGCAGCACAAAAACGGGCGCTTTGGCTGACAAAAGGGGTGAGTTTTGGGCTTGCACGCATTAATTGCTTTTCCATTGATTCCTATGGGAAACATTGTTTCGTCTTACAAACTTTTCACCTTAAGAACCTCGTCCTGGAACCAATTAAGTTTGTAAGACAAGGTATCACTGTACATTGATGCCCAAAATTCCCCAGCTAGCATACTGGCTAGGAAATTCTGGGAGTTGAAGTCCATGAGGCTTAAAGTTGCTGAGCTTAGAATTCTCCCATCAAAGATGTCCACTTTTTACAGCTTAGAACTATGAGGCATGAGAGACAATAAATATTCTGGAAATTAAGCTATCAACGGTTAATTTGGGAATAAAATTAAAAATTAATTGGTAGTGGACCCGGGAGACAAAGCAAGGTTTGGAAGAGGCAACATCAAATGAGTAACGTATACCTAGAGTAGAGTAATATATACAGAAAATATATAAACATAATGGTTATAGGAGGGGTACCGTTAGTCTAAAAAAGTACGGCACATGTCATCAGTCTCTTAAATATGAGATGAACGAGGAGAAGAACTCAGGGAGAGATAGAGGGAGAAATCGAAAGTAGAAAGATGGAGAGAGGGAAAAAGGAGTGGAGGGAAGTAGAAGGGGGGGAGAAGGCGTAAAGATAGAAGGAGGAGATGGCGATAGAAGGAAGGGAATGTAACAGAATGACAGAAAACAGACTGATGAACTAGAAATAGGTGCGAAACAGGATGCTGTTTTTGATAGGTTGAATAAAAATGGAAATTGAGGAGAAAGTACAAAAAAAAAGATGTCCACTTTTTAAAAGAGTATTGCAATTACTAAAAGTATAGTCTTCCATAGCATTCCATATTCATTTTAGTCTATATTTTAGCATGTTAGGTAGATAATGGAGGCATGTGAGATTAAAAACACTGGGGTAACAGTGTTAATGATGTAGAGCACTAATACTGTAGTACTGCTTTGGAATGGCAATGTAGGATTATATGATAGAGATGGAAAGCACTGACCCTACAGGTGTTCTAAACTGTATGATCAAGAATGAGGCATGCTGGGAACTGTAGTTCAGTAACATTAAGTAGGAGTTTTCCAATCACTGTTCAAGTTCAACCTAGGTACTTTTTGCATACATTCCTTTGGTAATATGGGTAGAGATTTGCACATGCTACATTTATGCACATTTTTCAGTTTTAAGAAGAAAACCAGGAAATGCTGTTCTCTGTTCTTAAAAGTCCGATTGAAAAAACTAAAAAGGTTTTTAGTTTGAAAGTAACCCACTCAAAAGGATATGGTGAACGTTTATTGAACTCTGAGATGTACAGCTACTTAAGAAGCCACAATTTACATCAAAACCACATCCCTTTATAGCTCTGCAATCATATCTGCATATCTTTCAGTGAAAAAAACAACACCTATCTGAACAAGCCCAGTAGTTTTACTTAATTCCCTGTAGTTTTCTTTATCACTATTCCCAATCTTAGCTTAAAATCTTAGATTTTCTAAACTGCACTTTAAATCTTCACCAAGCCAAGCCACCCCATTTAAGGAGATGGTGCATAAAAGCTTTTTTAAAAAAAAATATACATAAAGACAAGTATCAACAGAACACGTATACACAATTCTTACCCACCTCTTCAATTTCCTCTTTTTATAAAGAGGAACAATCTCTTGCCAAATTTTCTCCAAGCTATTTCTGAGTTCCTGAAAACAAACTGTACACAAATCATTCTGGATCATTATTCAACCTGTGGTTGTTGGTCTGGATCCAGGTGTAGTCATAACAAGAGTAAATCTATTGAAATCAATGGGACTAAAGTCATTCGTGACTAATTTGCAAGCTGCTGATTTCAATAGCTTCTTTCTAGGCTATGACTAAATCTAGAACCAATGTCTTATTTTTAAACCTGTTTTATCTGCTTTATCTTAAACTGTGCAATTTTATATTGAAAGGCTCTCTGATTCAGTTAAGGGCTACTGAAGCCTACGCACCAAATGCTTGGAACTGGTTCTACAGAAAACTATTCCTTTTTCAATAGGATCTATACAGTTGGGCAATACAGTATACAAAAGGGAGCACCTTTTGTTTACTATAGGAAAAATCATCCACTTGTGTCTAATGAAATTCCTTTTCCTAGATAATGAAAAAAAACAGAAATCCAATCTTTTTTTTGAATTCAGCTCACTGGACAACTCAACCAGGAACAAACTACAACATTTAGTTCAGATGGTGGCAATAATTTGCTGCCATTGACTATGAAGAACACCAGTGAATACTTCCAACTGGATTCCACCCAATTTAAAAGACAGCAATTTCACACCTGTTTAAAATGCGGTTTCTCCAGCAGAAATACTAAAAAATGAGGTTCCAGCTAAGCCACTGGGGGGTTCCCCCCCCCTAAAAATCAAAATTTTCAATGTGAGATCAGGAAAGTTTACTACAAGAAGGGAAATCTGATCTACCAGAGTTTATATCTGAAAAGAACTGTGTCTTTAAAAGTTGCAAAATTTCAACAGATGAAACCACGAGTAGCAGCTTTTTCTGGAACGGAAATGCAAGAATGAGGAAAATTTCAGCACAAACTTTCTGTCCATAAAAAAATAATAATAATTTCCCCTAGTGTAGGGGGAAATAATTTATATTAGCAGCAGAGGCATTGTCCCCGCTTCTATTTCTGAAATACATTTTTCTTAAAAATAGATACAGTACATATGTAAATAAGAGATAGGAGAGAGTCAGAACAAGGGTTTCCTATTTTTTAATATGAAAGGCAACTGCCAGAAGTAAGGACTCTTAGAAAAACTTATATATTCAGTTCCAATAAACTGACTTGGACCAATATGTTTTCTTTGAATTCAATATAATCTTAGTGTTATCTGTTATGTTCATTTTAGTAAGATTTGCTTTCCTGTACGATATTACTTATCGAGAAGCACATCTGTATCTAGAATACTTTTAGCCCCAGGAATTAGGGAATGCTATGAGAGGTTTATTTTAGGGCAGTCAACCTGCCAAGGCCACTGCTATTTACTCCCATTTTTGCAGACTGGGTTGCCTGAAGTCACCCTACTAATTTGTGGCCAAGACAAACTGAATACTAGGCAAGGTGGGATGAATGGTGGCCAGTTCACCCAAAATGGGGAGTTAAAAGAAATAAAACGACCCCACACTTCTGTCCTTTTCTCTGGTGGCCCTGCCCAGATGCACCCAGGAAAAGTTATCTGCTCTCACAGCCCTGAAGGAACTTTTCTTTCTTTCTTTCCTTTTTTCTTTCTTTCGCTCCTTCCTTTTCTTTCTTTCATTCATTTTTTCTTTTCTCTCTCTTCCTTTTCTTTCTTTCCTTCCTTTTCTTTCTTTCTCTCCTTCTTTTACTCTCTCCTTTTTTCTTTCTCTCCTTCCTTTTCTTTCTTTCTCTCCTCTTTCTTTCTTTCATTTTTTCTTATTTTCTTTCTTTCTCCCCTTCCTTTTCTTTTTTTCTCTCCTCTTTCTTTCCTCAAACATGAACAAGATAGTAAATGAGGACCCAGATTGTTGGGGGCAACCTGCTGATTCTGTAAAACCGCTTAGAGAAGGATGTAAATGCACTAAGAAGCGATATATAAGTCTAAACGCTATTGCTATAGTAGGTAGTGGTATAAGCATAAACATTAGCGAAGTAGGTACAGGCACATTAGGCAATAGGATAGAGACGGGAGGCACAACGGTGCGCATATGTGCAGCCAGGAGATGGAAACTCTCACGCGTTGCACTTTACTACAAGGGCTCCCCGGGCCAAAGGGAAAGAGAAGGGGCTATCCTGAAGAAGATTGTGTGTGTGTATCTCTGTGTGTGCGCGCAAACCTACCTTGGCAAGAAAGGCGCAGGCTGCTGCTTTGAAGGCCACGCTCCGTTTCCTTTACCCGGCCGCACCCGGGCCGCAGGGCCGGGTGGGGTGGAGGAGGCGAGGCAAATCCTTTCCTCCTCCCGGCTCAGCCGCGCGGCTTTGAGTCCACGCTTTGAAACCCTCCGTAGAAAAGTCGTGACACGGGTGGAAAGGATGCAGGAGGAACCGGGGGTGGGTAGTGGAGGGGGGGGGGAGCTGTCCTCGCTTTTTCTCCCGCGGCCGCCTGCTTAGAAGAGCACGTGCGGCTGCCCCATTCGCAGACCTCCCCCACTCCCCTTCCCTTTTTTTACCTCACCTGGCAGGCTTTCAGAAGGCGGCACCGGCCGGACAGGTGGCCTTTCCTTGGGCTCTGCCTGGACGGTCGCTTTGCAGCTGTCTGACCGGACCCCCGCGCGCGCGCCCCCCCAAAAAAAGCTCGCGCTCCGGACCGTTTTGCTCCGCTCCTTTTTCGCGGGTATTTTATATATGCTGACAGGATCGACGTGTTTCTCTCTCTCTTGGGAAGCCCATCTCGCCCAATCAGGGCTGTTTGGGGCAGGCCGGAATCTCCCCCTCACACACACTATTGTGTCCCCCCCTCCCCCCCCAACTTCTGCTTTTCGCTAAGCAGTTGCCGTCGGTGCTGAGGCGGCTGTCGTTTGCCCGCCAAAGCTGCTTTCGCTTTTGCTATTAACTTCTTGGCCAACAAAGTCGCTGCCGGGCTGGCTCCCGCCCAGTTCCTGGGCTCGCCAGTCCCGGACGCTTGTTCTCCTATTACGAGCTTCGTCAACGGACCTCGGTTTTCCCCGCTCTTTGGCCGGGCGTCTAATAACGCCTCCGCTTAACAGTGTGGGAGAATGTTTTGGAGCGGCTCGCGGCTTTACTAGCTTCTTTGGACCGGGCCGGTTGGCAAGAACAGGCCCGTTGGAGTCACGGGAGGTGACAGGTCTTCGGAAGGATTCGCCTTGGAGTTGTGTGGCGTTAATTCAATTTATTTAATCTATAGGCCGCCCGACTCCTTCCGGACTCTTGTACTCCTATTTGTACACAGTTTGTGCTCTGTTGGGGATCTAGGTAGCAACTGCAACGCAACGTGCCAAAATTCACTTCATGAAGTATTGTTCCACCCCCCCCCACCCCAAAAACGTACTTTATGAAGTACTTTTAATACTTTTCCACCCTAACTAGCAGGCTCTTGCTTTTTCTGTACCTTTTTTTAAAATTAAGTACAGTACTGCTTTTAAAATTAAGCACTGCTTTTTTTTCAAACTTAACACCTATTAACTTCATTAAGTATTGCTCCCACACACACACACATTTTTATATTTTTTTCAAACTATAACATTTAGACTTATATACCGCTTCATAGTGCTTTTAGAGCCCTCTCTAAGCAGTTTACAGAATCAGCATATTGCCCCCCAACAATCTGGGTCCTCATTTTACCCACCAGTCAACCTTGTGCGGTGGTGGGATGTGAACTGCTGAACTACAGTTAGCAGTTAGCTGAAGTAGCTTGCAGAGGCTGCACTCTAACCACTGTGCCACCTGGGCTCTTCAAATTCTATCAAATTCTTGCTTTTTCAGACTTACTAAGTATTGTAGGTTGTTTTTTTTTCAAACTTCCCACAACATTCAAGACCACATTTTTCAAACTTACTACTAACTTCATTAAATACTGTTTTTTCCCAAATTCATTCTTCTACAATGGTGTGGAAACCCGGTTGCTTAGATATGATAGTTCAGGGCACTGGGAAAACTGGGTTAATTCAGTTACACCCACCCACATGCACGCACACAAAGCCTTTTATGTAAACCCAGAGTATGTATTGGCATAGCATATTCAACCTTGAACTAGCCAATCATGTTTTAGCAAAGGGTTTTATGTGAACCCCACCCAAGGATTTGGTATATGGATCAGTTAATTCCATAAACTGTAATTTAAGTTAACCATGAACGAATGGAGCCCTTGCAATACAACCACTATCTGAGCTTTGTGATGTCCTTTTTCTACTGAAAGGTCAAGTGGGACTAGTGAATGAGAACCAAATTTGAAGAACATACTTGTGTGCCGGTCAAACCAGTCACCACTTAGTCCAAGAGTAGATCACGTGAGGCCCACATACATAAGACATCTCCTTTGGCGCTTGCCAAATTCTCTGCCCCATCTTATTAGTTTTAACTTAGAAGAATAGAAAGTAGACAAGCTGCAAACGGTTTCTGACATCATTCTTATTTTCGAGAAAGTACCTGGGATTTATGTAGGCCACCCAAAAATGTCCTTAAATTTTTTAAAAAGATAATTAAAGCTCATTCTTTTGTTTGGAAGCTGATCTACTAGTACAGGAGAAAAAATGGTCACACACATGATATAATGAAGCTATCTCAATTATTGGATTCCTGAGAAATGGACATTTGGGCTCTGGATAAGTTCTTGCAGTGGCCATTTTATGAATGGGTAATCCCATTATTTGCTGAGAATAGAGACCAATGAGGCCAAATAAAAATACCAGACTTCCAGGATGGTTGACTTAAACCGTTCCTAGAAAGAGAATCACTTGCATTAGGCTTTGGAGGTTGAGATTACATGTGGACTTAAACTCCCAGAATTCCTGAACTAGTATGATTGGCTCAGGAATTCTGGGAGTTGAAGTCCACAAGTCATAGAAGAGCCAACTTTGCCTACTCCTGGTTTAACCCATTAATGCCGACGCCATCTTGTTTTTTGTTCTGCACATGCACAAAAGCTGTTTTTAATTCTGTACATACACAGCTGGTTTTTTTAGCATGCTGCATGCGCCCATGAAATATGCATGCACCCACACAGCGTGGCGGCATGGTGTGCAATGCGCATGTGCCCACTTGGCGCAGGAGAAAGCAAATCGGTAGCTAGGTAAGTTACAACCCACCCCTGCCATTGACTCCCAAGACTTAATTCAAGATTTAAATCATAACATTACTTCAAATCTTTGTGGATCTCTTGTGACAACATAGAATTCTTTTTTGGCCAAGTGTGATTGGACACACAAGGAATTTGTCTTTGGTGAATATGTTCTCCGTGTACATAAAAGAAAAGATACATTTGTCAAGAAACATGAAGTACACCACTTAATGATTGTCATAGGGGTCAAATAAGCAATAAGGAAACATCTTAAGGATACAAGCAATAAGTTACAGTCATACAGTCATAAATGGGAAGAAATGGGTAATAGGAATGATGAGATAAAAATAGTAGTAATACTAGTGCAGACCTAATAAATAGTTCGACGATGTTGAGGGAAATATTTCTTTAGCAGAGTGATGGCTTTCAGGAAAAAACTGTTCTTGTGTCTAGTTATCTTGAAATCCCCCCCCCCCAATCCACGGGCCACAGTTTTGAGAAACACCAGATTAAACAAATTATTTTAGCTGATCAGCTAACTACAGAGCCTTTAGAGAGCGAAAACAATTTCAGGGCCATGATTATGTTAACAATCCTTTTTACATTTTAAATAACTCTGCTGTGTAAAGTCTTCAGGCTGAAATTGTAGATGTACAGGAAAACATATTTCTGTCCTTTCCTTCAAAGCACATTTTATTTGTGTGCGATCCTGCTGAATTTGTACCGCTGAGCCAATTTGAAGACCATTTTCCCTTTTTTCTTTTTTTTGGCTTCCCCAATGAGTTCTGTATTTAAAGAAGGATATTTCTGGCGCTGTTTGAAAAGCTTGCTTTTGAGAGAGCTTGTTTTTAGTTTTAAAGAAATTATGTTTGTAGATGAGATCAAATTGACAAGTGGCCAGTTCAAGTTCAGGTTTGAGACTATGTATTCTCAAAAGGCAGCTGGGCTGAGGTTTTTTTTAAAAAAACCTTTCCCCCCCTTTAATTTATATACACATTTTGTAGCAAATTAAACAGGAGAACTTTGTCTTTGCCCAATGTTAGACTGGATTCTGCACTAGGGAGCTGTGCTTGCCTCAACTTCCTAAGTAGATTGTCCATCACTCCTTCCTAGTTTTCCTGTCATTTTTATTTCAAATAATAGGGTCCTTATTCTTCAAGCCCTTGTTGACAATCTTGTTCCAGACACTGCCAGCTGCAGAAAATCCAAGCAGGTACAATAAAGTCTCCCCTTGCCTTACACACACTCATGCCTCTCCCAGCTGAATATATCAGAACCCAAATAAAATTAACTGGGAGGAGAAAGGCTCTGTTTAATTACAGCTTTTGTCTTAACCAAGGTGCATATGGGTGCGCATCTGAGAGAGAAAGAGAAAAGAAACAGACACGCAAGGCGCCAAAGTGACTTCAGCATCCAGATGATCGCAGATGGCTTCAAGCGATGCCAATAGGAAGGAGGAGGGAACAGAAGGGCCGTGTCTGCCTCCCAGCCTAATAATGCAGCGAATCAGGGAACACAAGACCCTCACCAAGCAGCTTAGAGGAGTTGGGTTTCAGGCATGGCTGTGATCCAACGTACAGGTGTTGTGCAAGGCATCCGTCTCTCTCTAATCTCATAAATCTCCCCACTGAGACAAAGACAGCCAACTTGAGAGAAGTGTATTATCATAACAATGATGTAGATCATTATTGCAACTGCACACATTTTGAATTCCTTACCCTGTCTTGTCAAAGTATTCTTGGGCCTCGCTGCTGAGAAACAAGTGGAATTATGGAAGGTTTTAAAGATAAGCCACCAGGCTGGGTTGTTTTCAGCCGAAGAGAATATTTGTAGCTTGTAGTAGAACTGCATAGTCTCTGGTACCTATGTGACCTTTAGTTAATTTTTTTGCACACATGTTATTTCCCCTATTGCTTTTTATCAATTAGTTAAATGAGTTTAAAACCTATGGTGTTTGTTGAGTTCTTTTGAGAGTGTGTAGAAATCTGTCGATCTGTGTGAGTTCACCAGTCTGATGTTCAACTGTGCTGGTAAAATTTCCTTGTTCCAAAACAGCTATTTTTGTGTACCTCTGGCAAGGTTAAATTATTGCTGTCAAGGTTGCAGGTAGCATCCAAACTAAATCGGAGTCCAAGTCAAAGTACTCCTCAAAGTTCCAGTTTATTGCCAGAGCCATCCTGTCACCTACACTGGGAAACCTAAATCTGAGTTTCCCACTCGACTGAAAGTTCACAATCCTTGTCCCCCACCACAAACTTGTCACATTGCCCACTCAGATTGTGCCAGCGTGGCAAGTCCTCCTTCCGCTTCCACCCAGGTGGGCGGGCATAGGATGGCCTTGAACCACTCGAAATAATGCTTTGTGGCTGCATCTGTTCCCTCATGAAAATCCTCCCTCCCAAGTTCCCATAAGCACCAGGCCTTCTATAGATAGTGTGGCACGCCAATAATTTATCAACAACTTCTGCACCAGCCTGACAATTACCTCAT